>NC_137900.1:96003694-96286194 GCF_963455335.1 Martes martes | reverse complement strand
ACACTTTGCGGTTTTTTCTCCTGTTAATCTGTCTCATGTCAATTTTATTCTTAGTCCCACGGTAAGAACTTCGGGACAAGGGAACATTCTTCCTCTGCTTCAGTGGAATACAGAGCATGACACATAATCTAACTGTATTAGAAACATATGGGGGGAAAGACCCTCACCGTAGATTGCATGACAAAATGTGCTGACTTAAGTAACTTTGGAAATGAATGGAATCTTTAAAGAAAAATGTACTGTACGTACACAGTGGACTCTATTTGATAAAGTTCTTTCCCTGAAGAGTGGTAGCTGTCAGTTCCGAAGACACCACATCCGTAATCTGGAACAGAGCAAGAGTTAAATCAATGGCAGGTGGGGAGGTTTGTCCCTGTTAGAGTAGGAAGTTACAGATCAGCAAAGGGAGAAGATCACAATCTCCATGTGGTGATAGACCAGGTTGGAGACATCAATGTCAACTCATCTTTAGCTGGATACGGACACAGACAGTTGCACATAGAAATCTTTATGACTGAGTGCTGTGAAATGTGTAAACCTAGTGATTCACAGACCTGTACCCCTGGGGATAAAAATACATTATATGTTTATTAAAATAAAAAAAATTTAAAAAAAAGAAATCTTTACGATTAGGTGTGTCAGCATAGGTGGGAATACATGCACTTGTTGCCTCGCATTGTCCACTGAGCACATTTAGCTCCCACGTGTAAGACTTTAATACCATCCTCTACTAACCAGGGCTCCTTGAAATTGCTGACACTAGAACCGAGACAGGAAGTATAGGAGCCAGGATAATCTGGAAGTGTCAGAAAGTAAGGAAGTCTCGGGAAAAGAGCCACAGAGACGGAATGATGTCAACGGAAAACAGGAGCCAATGGAAAGTGCTCCCAATCACCAAAGCAGGAATGAGCCAGAGACCAAACACTGTAGTGCTGGAGCATGACCTACCCTGGTGTCCATACTGGTAAAAATAAATGATTCTTTAAAGATTTCATTTATTGATTTGAAAGAGAGAAAGTGCATGAGCAGAGGGGAGAGGCAGAGGGAGAGGGAGAAGCAGACTCCCCGCTGAGCAGGGAGCCTGACCTGGGGCTCTATCCCAGGACCCTGAGGTAATGACCTAAGCCGAAGCAGCCACTCAACTGAGCCACCTAGGTGCCCCAGAATAAATGACTTTTTAAAAAAGAAACCAAAGGCCCAAAATGGAGTCACTTATATCAAGAGACCCAAGCCAGCAAACCGGGACTTACTATCTGACCTAAGTGCAGTTCCACACATCCTCACCTCGCGTAAACTTCAGCCAGTCAACCTGGAAAATGAACTGAATGGCCCCTTCTGTTCCCCTTAGGAAGGGGACATTGTCGAAAATAGTGCATCCTTTTCTAGTAATTTCTTTTTTTCGATCCCCTCTGTGCTTTTAAATACCTTCCCTTCCCTGCAGCTGAAAGGGGCCCCTTTCTTTTAGCTGAATGAGATGCTGCCTATTTCACGAATTGTTCAACGAAGCCAATGGGATTGGGATCTTTTAAATTACCTGGTTGCATTTTTATTAACAAATTACAAACAATTCCAAATAATGGATATAGACACTCAACCATTCATCAAGGAAATGGAGTTAATTCCCCTCTCCTAAAGTGTGGGCTCAGAGCAGTGTCTTCCTGCTCATGGCAAAGGGTCACTTCACAGTGGGGAAACCTGACCAGCATTGCCTCAGCCAGGTGACCATTAACACGGACAGTGGTAAGCGTTCCCTTGTCATAAAGTGAGGACAAAGCACTTTACCTCCCTGATCTGCTTCCTCAAAACCCATAACCCCAGTCTAATCATGAGGAAAACAAGTAAATCTGAGAAACTGTCACGGCCAAGAAGAGCCTAAAGAGACATGATGGGTACATGTCACGTGGTGCCCAGCATGGGATCCTGGCGCAAGAAAGATAGAACGGAGGGAACCTAAATAAAACACAGACTTTAGCTAAAAATAACATATCAATATTTGTTCATTAATTGTGAAAATTTTATAGAAAACTAGAAAAAGAGGAGAAATTAGGAGCAGCTGTGTGGCTCAGTCAGTTAAACATCTGCTTCTCCCTGTTAAGCCTGCTTCTCCCTCTCCCCCCTGCTTCCCCTGCTTGTACTCTCTCTCTCTCTCTCTCTCTCTCTCTCTATCAAATACATAAATAAAATCTTTTTTTAAAAAAAGGAGTAGAAATTAAAGGTCCAATAAGAGAAACCTATTGCATCGGACAGAAAGCCTAGAGGAAATGTGTAATTTCCTAATAAGAATGCACATTAACAAAATGGACCCTAAAATAAGGAAAAAACAAGCAGATCACTTAACCATCCAGGGGCCTCTTGCTCCTGCTGGTTCTCCCCTCATTGTTCTGGGGTTTTCCTCTCCGGGGACAGAGAAGGAACAGGGACAGAACTGTTCCGCAGATCTCCCCTAAGATCTGACCCCACCTTCTTGTCTCCCCCCAGCTATGGCCCACCCTGTGAGGACACCGTGCATGGGAAGTCTCAGGGATTGTCAACCCTGATGTGTCACCTAGCACTCTGGATGGCAAGGGACTGGACATATTTACTGAAGTAAAATAAATATTTCAAATGGTAGAAATACATTAACACTTGCAAGAAACAAGAGTGGGTCTAGATCTGGCAGGCCCAAGGGCTCACACTCTCACAGTGTGAGCTGGACCCTCTCCAACCCTCCATCCTGCTAAGTGCTCTGGGGAGGGGCCGTTCACAGGCACAGTCTCTCTCACTGCATCCGGGGCCTCCCGCAACTCCAGGCTGACACTCACTCACCATCCATTCTACTGGGAAGGGTTTCTCTTTCCCCTGGGTTCCATGAAGTCATGGATTTAAGTGTCTTTGGCCTGGCTTGGGTCACAGCTCATCCTTGAAGCCGTCAGAGCACCCAGAGGACAGAGCATGGGGCTGGGTAGACTTGGATCATGTGTCCATCTTTGAGGTGGGTGGAATGGGGCGTCTGCCCTCTGGAACTGTTCGGGTGCGAGGCAGGCGAGAGGTGGTTCGCAAAGGGAAGCTGAGATGCTTGACTTGGACGTGAGAGCGGATGCTGGGCGGGAAAAGCAGCAGATTCCGCATCGCTGGTGGGCGACGGCACGGCTGTGGCATCTGAAGCCCAGGGAAGGAAGGGGCCCACTTAGGTTCAGGGGCTGCAGCCGCCCATCCAGGGCTCTTCCTGTCCTCCCACGATGGCAAGATGCTCTTCTAACTGCTGAAAAAACAACTTTGCTGTTGGTAGGAAACTCAAGGCTCCTGCCCTGGGCACTGGGTCCTCCTATCTCAGAGACTGGAAGGCACACAGACCTCACTTGTGTCCTCGGGAGGAGGGAAGCCTGGGAGTCACCCCTGCCCCCCCCCACATTAATCACCCAACCCCAGAGAACACACTGGCTCATTTCCAGTCTCTTCCCTCTCCTTTACAAAGCGCAGACACCAAATATGAGCATGGTCAGGAAATTATTGCTCAGTGAAGTCATGGGAGGCTCAAGGGTCATTCCACACCTAGAATCCACACGTGGTACACCTTCTGGAGGCCACAGTCCCTGAATCATGCATGTGGCTCTCTGAAACCACATAGTCTCAGTGAGAAAACTGCTCGCTGGGAGACACGGTTACTCCCATAACCTTGATTCTAACAGATATGCACGTCCAAGGTTTACATACGTATCGGGAAGCCAAAGGACAGGAGAGACGGTGCTGGACAGCTGTTGTGGCCAGGGCCGCATCCAACACTTGGAAGGTTAAGAGACTGAGGAAGGACGCGCTTGTCTCAACCACGCAGATGTTGGGAATGGAAACATCCTGTGGGGCTGTGTACACTGTCCATGGACTTAACACATTCCAGGAGCACAGTCAGCTCAGTAACCGGCCCTAGGGGTTGTCAAGACCATGCCTGGCCTGAACTGGAGGACCACAGATGCCTCCTGAGATGGTGAGAGGCCAAGGGCTGTCCTGTCCACTGTTCACTATTGATCACTTGGATGGGACGGAGGATCTAGCCAGGGCCAGGAGAGCCCCACCAGCCTGCAAGGAGACTGCACATGGGGGCGGGTAGGCCACTGCAGTCAGTCCTGTATCAATCCATACGTGTTTCCTCAGTGCCCTCGTGGTGCTGGAACTTGCGGCTGCCCAGGCCGAGTGTGGCCAGTGGCACCCTTCCCAGGTGGGAGGGAGGAAGAGCTGTGTATGACCTCTGAGGCCCTCTACAGCTCTTGACTGGGCTTGAGCTGGATCTGAAACAGTCACTGATGAGCTATTTCACTTTTCTGTTAAAGCCCAGTTGTGAAAGGCCAAAAACCAATGTTCCAACTCACCTCTGACTCACGTGTGACCCTGGGTGAGTCCTGTCCATCCTGGAGGCGTGGGGAGGTGGACGGGGGGAAGAAAGCTGATTACACTTAAATCTAACCCAGACCACGGCCCCGATCCAGACACTGATCCTGACCCCAACCCATGACCGTCACCCCAACCCCACACTTGCATCATGAACAGACCCAAAAACGTTTTAGAGGGTTCTTTTCTCCAGAGCTCCTCAGCTGTGCACTCCCGCCCCGCGTGCCCGTGGAGGCAGTCCAGCCTCCTGAGGACACATGGGTTGCTGACTCCCACACCCCCTGCAGACATCACCCAGCAGCACGGTGGGGTCTGATTTGATTTTTTGCTAAGTTTTATTTTAATCCAAGGACTTTGATTCATACAAAATGTCATTGTAGAAACAATAGCAGAATCCAAAGTCTGGGTGATCAACATTACTCAGGCAGCAAACTCATCAATCACAGGGTTGTTTTAAAGCAGGTCCCCGTTGTGTTGCATGGTTGGGACTTCTTTTTGGGTTTTTTTTAACACTGTTCTTAAATATAAAGTTCTGCAACAAACCTTTGATTTATATCAAATATAATTAAAAATTAACAAATGAGTACATTGTATCAAAAAGTACGAAGATATACATTTCATGCACATACTTGTATATATGTATATATGTATATATTTTACATGCACACATAACTTATTCAAACTACAGCCACTGCTTGACTGGTCCAGATGCAGACAACTGGTTAATGCATTTCAAATTTGGCAACTCACTATGAGATCTCAGTGGAAACATATGATAGCTGAGAAGAGACGATACAGAAACAAAACCCAAAGTCAGGAAAACAAGACACAGTATCTCCTCCCCCACTCCCTGCAGTGTTCACCAATTCCAGTGTCTAGAAGAATCCAGACAAACTGGTGAGGCTGTGCGGGGCTACAACAGTGACTCTCCACCCACCACGGCCTCGGAAGCAGCTGCGGTTCTGCACAGAAGGACACATTCAAAATAACACGGGCCGGGGATGAAACATGAGTATCGAAATACACATCCTCCGGCTTCGCGACAGGAGCGCAGCGATCTCACGCAGGCTGAGACTCCATCCCAGCTGTCCTTCCCTTGCAGTAAGATACTCTGTGATCTTAAAGTTTCAGAGTGTTGTGCCTTCCGGGAAGGAAATTCTATAAAATGGTTTGGTCACAATCGTGCTGAAACCCTAGAACAGGTGGTGGTCTGATGGGATTTAGTTCTACTGAACGTGTGTCTTTTGTTGCATAGCCCTATGGGTTAGCGACACCCACTCACTGGGACACACCTCCACACAGAGAAACGCACACACACATCACAGGCCAAGTTTCTTTAAGGTGAGTCATGGGGTGACAGCCAATGGGAACACTCAAATGATCCAGCAAAGCGATCATCTGACGTTTCCAAACACGGAGGGCGCACCAAAATCTAACCATCTAAGTACTCCTTTCGTCCACGAAACAAAGGGTCTCCCGGCATTTCACCCACAGCCTCCTAACTCCGGTGTTTCCCTTTTGAGAGCGGCCGTGAGGTTGGATTTCTCTTTCGCTTTCTGCTTTCCCATGTCTTGTGCCACAAACAGCGCCGGGCTTCGCGTGCCTCCCACCCGAGCCACAGTCTCGAAGCTTCTCCTTGCCGCGTCACTTCCTCCGAGTTTGGGCCTCATTCATTCGGGGCGTCCCAAGTGCCGCATCTGCTCAGACACAGACCCTCCCTCCTGCCCCCACCTCTCCCTCTTCCCAGTACCTCTCCCTCTCTCTGGCCTTCTCTGAAAAGAAACTCACGACAACAGACATCATGCCCCCTTTGGCAGGCATCCCGTCCCTGAGATTCAGATGTGCAACAGACCGAAAACACCCCACACGAGGACATGCTCCACGCTGCTGTGTGGCTTCCCAGGAAGCCCTTTCACTCGTGGGAGGAAAACGGGGAAATGGTCGCTTCGCTTCCAACTACAGCCGTCCCACCGGATGTTACACGAGTGTTCTCCACTGACACCAGCCTTGTACCTGGTCGATATCTGGAACTGGGAACGGTTCCAAGGGTTCACCCACGCTTCACACAGGCTTCACGTCACCGCCCCCAGGAGCCTGGCACGAGAGGGCTCGGAAGTCAGGCACTTGGTCGAGAGCAGCAGGGGCCAGGGGAGCTGGGGGACCACCCAGGCTGGACGCAAGAGCGTCTCCTCACACAAGACACACACACACACACACCAAAGAGCTGAGAGCTTCCTACAGGTTGGATTTTTTTAAGCAGTATTACTATTTCCTTCCCCAGTTTTCTGTTTTTCTCTTTTTTCTAGATCAAGTATATGGAATTGACAAAAGAGGGAAGGGTATTGTGATTAAAAACCAAAACCTACAGCCAGGATGTTTTCCAGATTTGGTCCCTGTCAGGGTTGACAGCATCTGGAAGAGGACAGAGTGTGTGTCTTTCTGGTGTCCATTTGTGGTTTCAGGTACAAAGAGCCACGCCGGACGTGTCTGTATTTGTGGGCGCTGACAAGAATGATGGAGCCACGGCCCAGGCTCCCAAGGCTCCTGCCGTGGACCGTCAACTCTGTCTGGTCTGGCCAGGCGTTCAAACGTGCCAGGCTCCCCTGTACCACAGACTTGGGTAAAGGATGGCCTCCACGAGATCCAGACCTCCTCAGAACGGCTCCAGACACACACCCCAGATGCTGGGATCCATCACACAGGATTCAGACCGGCAGCGTCCTACTCAGCACATGCAGCCACTTCCCGTGTAGGGTCTGTGGTATGAGACCCAGGCAGGCAGCATACCAGCGGACAGAGAGAGCCACATCCCTCTCTGAAAGGGCTTTAGGACTTGGTCCAGTGTGAAAGAGGAGGTGGGGTGGGGGGAGCAGCGGGGCCTCCCCCCAGCTGGCCCCAAAGGCAGGGCCCCTCCTCCCAGGGGCTCCTGCCCCCACCTCAGTGCCCCTGAGCGTCCCCAGGAGCCCAGCGTGGATGATAAAACTCATCGACGGAACGCGGCCGCTGCGCAGGTGCGTGGCGTGGACGGCACAGCTAGCACCAGTGGTCTTGGTCGGGGTGGTGGTAGCTGTGCCGGGCCCGGCCGCCCGAGCTGAGTCCCAGAGTGCAGTGGTAGCCGTTGGGCACGCGGCGGAGGGGGTGGGACTGGGAGGTCAGAGAGGACACGTAGGAAGTCCGGGAGGAGCGGCCTGAGTTGGTGGCCACAGCCTCCTCGAAGGTAAGCGTGTCCTCAGGCTGGGTGCGGGCTGTGTCCTCACTGTCCAGACGCTGCCCCAGGTAAGGGTCAGAGCCGATCCTGGAGCCGGCGGCCAGGGGCTGGCTGAGGGGGTCTCTCTGGAGCAGAGCGTTGTGTTCGGAAAGGCCACGACTAAGCCGGCCTGGGGAGAAGGTGGGGAGGCTGGTCTGTGCCCCACCGAAGTGGACAGGCGAAGAGTTGGCCGTCTTGTAGGTGACACTGGGACGGGGGGTCAGCGGAGTCTGGGGCAGCTGCCTCCGCCCGCCACGGCCAGGGGTGCTAGCACCGGATGTCGACAACAAGGGGCTCCCGTTCACTGAACCACCACCCTACAAGAAAGCAGAACAGAGCAAAAAAAGAAAAAAATGAAAGTACCAGACCAGAGGCCAATGCAGGAGAGAACCACCGGGGGGAGGGGCAGTCAGGCATGGAGAGAGGCAGGCACCCTAGGAGGGAGACTGGTAGGGTGTGTGGTGGGGGGAGATGTAGCTGGAAACAATGGGTGACAAAGGGACAGGCACAGCTCAGGGAGAGGCGAGACCAGAGGCCAGTCCAGGGCAGTTGGGCCGGGAGGCCTGGGCTGGTGGGGGAGTACAGACACGGGCCAGGGAACCAGGGCATGAAGGAGGATTCGGAACATGGTGGGGAGGGAGAGTCTTGTAAGGAGGGGCAGCGAGGGGGTCCTGTCTTACCGGTCTCGGGGGTCCTGGCTCCTGCCCAGCTGTTGGTGATGTGGGGTGGCTGCTGAGAGAGGGTTTGGGATGCGAGGGCTCACGGCCCCCAAAGCGGTCACAGGAGTAGAAGCGCTGCTTCTCCGAGGAAGAGGAAGAAGGCTGCCTCCGCTCCTGGGACCGGCCCCGCTCCTGTCTGCGCTCCCGCCGGCAGCCCGTGGGTCCCTCTCCCGGGGGGGGGCCTGGCCCTGCAGCACTGCTGGGTGCTGGCCGGGAAAAGGGGAAGTCAGCACAGAGAGCCAGGTGGGGAGACGGGCCCCCAGCCCAGACCTGGTCCCCATGACTCGCAGGAGGACCCAGGGTAAGAGCTGAGGGGGGCGGGTGGTCCTGCCTGGTCCCCCAGACCTGCGACTCACCACCCCCTACTCAGGACTGCTTGTACGGTCGAGGTACAGAAAGGAAGAGGGTCTCAGACCCCTGCCCCAGGCCCTGGACATCTGAGGGGCCCCTGCACGCACCACCATCTGTGTCTGCAGACAGGCTGGGCCCCTTCTCCAGGGACTTCTGCTTCCTGTCCCTACGGCGATGGCAGCGGTGGTGGTGGTGGGGCGCGGGCTGGCTGGCCGGGGCGCGGTCCAGGGCAGCGTTGCAGAGATGAGCCACATGAGGGCGCTGGGGCGCCAGTGTGGAGATGGACCGCTTCATGGGGCTGGCGCTGGGGGCCGGCTGTGGGGGGGGCTCACGCTCTGAGAGAGGGGTCTGGGGTTCCAGAACCACCAGGCCCCTCCCCCTCCCTGGAAAGCTCTTCCCCACCCAGGTCCACTCTTTCTCCCAGGGCACACTGCACAAGCCGCTGTCCATCTCTGCCTCCGTGTCCCGGGAGGACGGGGAGGACGCCAGGAAGAGGGAGGCTGGGGCCGGGCTAGGAGAACACTGAGGGGTGCTGCGTGTGATGGCTCTGCTGGGCCAGGGCCACGGGGCCGCTGCTCTGAGCTGAAATCAGGACCCGTGGAAATGGGCCCTCCACGTGGAGCAGACCCACGGCTTCCACTCGGTGTCCTCCAGCCGGCCGCCCCGCTGGCCAGGGTCAGTGGGGAAGAGGGCAGGAGCCACCAGCAGTGGGACACAGAGACAAGTTTAGAGGATGACGTCATTTTGAACGTGCAGAGCCAGGATCCACAAAAGGAGGTAGGGATGGGGCCAGCCCCAGGCCGGCGCTGAAGGTCTCAGGCCGCAGGCCATGCTCTTCTATAGCCCCTCACCTTCCCAGCAAGGGCAAGCGGGGCCCCCGACCCAGCCTCAGGTCTGCAGGCCCCTCTCCGAGTCCTTGTGAAGGGGCACGCAGCCCGCTTGCCCCTGAGCATCCCTGCATCCCCGAAGGAACAGGGACGGAGCCGGCGGCTCCTGCACACCCGGAGAAGGGACAGGGCAGACCATCCGCAGAGCTGTGACCGGGCAAAGGGAGGACCAAGGTGTGAGGCACCTTATGCACTGGGGGGAAGGTGGGTGCACTGGGGTGGGACAGGTATGTCCTAGAGAGAGGGAAAGGCTGGGTCAGGCACACTGGGCCACAGTAACCCAAACAGAGGCTGACCACAGGTGGGTGCTGGAGACCCCTGGCAGGCCTCAGAGGACTCCGGCTGTTCCTCGAGTCCATCATGGAGTCCGAGGCGTCCCCAACAGGGCCGACAGCGTCCAGGCTGCCATAAGGTGGGGACCCTTCACGTGGGACACAAGCCCCCCCCAAGCCAGGTTTCCTCAGCCCCACTCCCCCACCCTCCCATGACCCTGACCCTCCCAGACCACCCACCTGAGTCTCTGCAGCCAGGCGGGGCATGGAGGCCGCTCGTCCCTGGCTCTCCAGACCGGGCTGGGGTTCCCCATCAGGACCTCTCAGGGCCACGCTCTGCATCTGGACATCCACGGCCTGGGCACAGAGCGGCCCACAGTCAGGGCAGCCCCGACTCCACTCTCACCTTCTCCCCCTCCCCGGCGGCTCCCTGCCACGTTCCTGCCATCTCCCACCGTCCCTGCCTCACCCCCACCCCTATGTTGCCCGCCATCCCCAGCCTGACTCCCCAGCCCCAGGAACCCGCACCGGTTTTCCCGGCTGCACCACTGGGATCTCTGTGGAGTGGCCACGCTCCAGGGGTGTCCTTGCCTCACTGGGTACCTCCTGGGTCCGCTGAGTGCCCCAGGAAACAGACTCCTTGATGCCGCTCTCTTGGGTTTGTCTGTAGAGCAGAGACGATTGTCCTGTTGGCTCAGAGGTCTGTGGGCCCCAGAATGTCCACCGAGGACCTGGCCCCAGCCTGCCAGGAAGCTACGCTGGCCCTTCCACTCGGGCTCAGGAGCAGCCCCGCGGCGTGAGGCCCTCCCGTGCAGGCCCTCAAACGGCCACAGGGCAAGGGGTGTGGACCCAGCGCCAGGCTCGGAGCAGACGGCCAGAGAAGGCCCCGGAGAGGAGTCCGAGGGAGGGCCGGGCCCAGGGAGCAGCTTCCTCAGCCCTAAACACGGCCTCCTGTGTATAGCCGGAGCAGGGACGGTTCTCAGCAAGGATGAGACCACACGTGTACGACGTGCACAGTGCCCAGTACGGACATCCTGTCTATGCTTGTGCCCAGCGAGCCCTGGCTGCCGAGTTACGGGCAGTTAAGGGCTCAGCAGTGCAAGACCCACAACCAGGCTTCAAAGAAGGGCATCCAACCGCGGGCCGACGAGAGCACGGCGGGAGCCCTAAGCGTGCCAGCCACGCCCGGTCTGCTCTCGGGCCCCGCCCCTCAGCCCCTGCGGCAGGAGGCCGAGCAGAAGCCCCTCCCTTGGCGCTCAGCCAGCGGTCCGTTTGCGCCCATGGGGTGCGAGCGGACACGGGACCCCGCTGGCCCCGGGGGGTGGCTAGAGGAGCCCGCTGCACCACCCCTCGGCGACACACGGCACAGGACGGGTCACTGCTCTCCCACAGCACTTGGTTTGGGTGGTTCATGCCCAAGAATTATTGTGGCAAGGGTTAGAGGACAGGCGAGAAGGATGTCACCAGTTTGCGTACCAGATACAGCTGCTTCAGAAAGCGTGACCCGAGTGGGCATCTGAGGGGAAAGGCGTCTTAGAGGGGGTCAGAAGACTGGACACACACACGCCGTCAACAGAATGCGGTGGGGATTGAGGTGGAAACCAATAATTTCTCAACGGGCAGGGAGGGAGCAGAGGCAGAGGCCCCTGCCCGGGAAGGCAAATGGGCACACACACTGGGAGGGGACAGTCTAAAGCCGCTGACCTCAGTACCATCAGAGGCACCCGTGTCGCGGTGGGGAATGAGCTCTGGGGACCAGCACAGACGGCTCCAGCAGCCGGCCTGGACCAGCTTCCAGGCACCACGCACGGGGAGCCATCTGGGCGGAGGTGGGCACGGGGTAGACAGTGGAGCCCGTCTCCCAAAGTGGCGATGGGACCTGAAGGCTCCGTGCCCTGTGGCCATGCCTGCAGAGAGCCCCCCTGGGAGGTGCCGGCACCAGGAGTCCCCCCTCCTCCCAGCACCACGCCCCCTGGCCAGGCACTCACATGGCCCCGCCGTTGCTGAGGGAGGCAGAGCTCTTCTGCCGAAGGAAAACCCGGGCTCCTCGGAGCACCGCGGGCTGTGTCTGCTCCAGCGTAGCCTTCAGAGGGTGGAACAGGGACACAGGGCCCATCTGCAGAAGGATGCAGAGAAGAGGAAGAGCTCTAAGGGCAGAGACGGGGGCGCCAGGCAGCTGCCGTGTCCCCGCCGCGTGGGCTGGTGCTCCTCCGGCCCTGCCCCACCCCTACACAGGAGGGAGGCAGCCTGGCCTGGAAGTGACATCTTCCTCCCAGCCTGGCCTGGAAGTGACATCAGCAAAGTCATTTCACTTCTTGGAGCTTCGGCTTCCTCACCTACAAAATCTGGGGACTGCATCCACTTAGAAATGGTAAAAATATTTCATCTCATCAACTTGGATTGACGGGCAGAGGCCGCATGAGCCCCAGATTGAGCAGAATTCTGAGATTTCAGGGCTTGGTGGGGGGCAGGGCATGGGTGGGGGTCTGCAACAGACAGGGGAACGGGGGGCTGTGGTGTGGGTGGGCATCAGATAGTTCCCATTCCAAGAGGGAATGTCCCTGCAAGCTCTGACCACCAGGCAACTTTCTAGACAAGAGAGTCTACATGTGGTCACTGATGCTTTGGCTACGTGAGGAAGTTGTTCTCTTTGAAGGGCGACATCAGGGAGACGAAGTCAGAGTCATGAGTGGAAGCAATCATGGCCTTGGACCCACCAGTTTGAATCTCTCTGCTCCCTGCCTGTGTGCAGGATAAGCCAGTTCTCCTCACACCTCCCCAAACAACCTCGAGTGTTCTTCAAACTTCTTTCTTCTACCACTTAAAAAAGTGGTATCTCCAGGGAACATGTTCTCAGCCCCTTGTCTACTGCTCCCGAACACTAGCTCTCCAAGTCAGGGGACCCCAGGACCAGCAAGAGACCAGCCATTGGAAAGCAGACAGGCTGCAAGGAGTCTCTGACTTTGGGGGCGGAGAGGTGAAGCCACAGTCAGGACCTCCCGTCCTCCTTCTCCTGCCGTGCGATCCCCAGGAGGACGTGCGTTCCCTCTGCTGTCGAGACGGCTGACGGGTGTCAGAGCCTGAGGTGTACTTCTTGGGAACCCTGAAACCCGGTACCTGGGACAGGCCTCCCGTGGCCTGGTGAATCTGATCTCTGGTGGTCTTGTTCTGTTTGTAGAAGTCGAATATCATCAGAGCTGCGTACACTTTTCCCACTGTCATCTCATCGGCTGGGAGGAGAGAAAACAGGGGATGCAGTATAGCGGAGGAAGGTGGGGCGGGACGAGGGAAGAGCCCCCACCACGAGGAACCCCGGACACGCTCAGGAAAGGGCACAGGGCTTGGCCAAAGTTGCGCGGTCCGCACGTGGTGTCTGTGGACACGGGGCACGCGCTCCCTGGGGCTGTACCGGCTCTCCACGGGGCTCTGCGTCTCCTCCCAGTGAAGTGGAGGTGCGGTTTAGTCGTTAAGCCCTCGCCTCTACAGGAGTCTCCCTGCTGCTCTCTGGGTCTTTTTAAGTACACCCCCCTCCGGGAACGTGGGGGACTGCGGCCCACAGAATAAAGCCCAGGTGATCCCCTCCCACAGTCCCTATGCGCCCACTCGTAAGACCATTCTCCCGCAGGTAGAATCTAAGTCTAGACTATCAATGAGGTCACCCTGGCCCAGGGGTCCCGGCACTGCCTCTGGGCGGGACACGGAATGGGGTGAGCAAGGGGGTTTCTTGCCCTCGCTTACGTTTATGGGGCGGCACCAGTAAGTCCAGGGTCTTCTGGGGCAGACTGGCCCACACGGAGGAGATCTCCTTCCTCAACTCGGCATCACACTGGTGCTGCTTGGTGCCGGCTGGGGCGGGACAGGGTGTGGAGGGGAAGAGAGATGTCAGCAGCCGTCGCATAGCCCCCTTGGGGAGCGGGCAGGGAGAGGTGTGGTGTAGAGGGAAATGGGGCAAGGACAGTGCTAGGAGAGAGGGCGGAGCAGGAAGAAGCGAGGCCAGGGTGGCCATCAAAGCGCCCCTGAGGGGCTCCTGTCTGGAGACAGAGGCCTGCGTGCATGGGCCCTGGGAGTGGAGAAGGTCACGGTGGCAGTCCAGCCCTTCAAAACTATCGAGTGAACACCCACCCGTGCCAGGTACTGTTCTAGGTGATGGAACAAAAGCAAAGCAGCTGCCTTTGTGGCACGACGTGGCTTAACAAAGTGGCAGTAAGTTAAAAATCTAGGGTGTTGGGTGCAGAAGCCAAGTGGGAGGGAAGAGAAATACCGGGAGGGCTGCTGCGTTGGACAGGGTGGTCAGGAGAGGTGTCGTGTGTGCACGACCCCGCAGGCAGAAAGGGACCAGGGTGTGTCACACAATGAGCCAGGACAGCAAGGCTCACTGAGCAGGGCATGGGGGTTCGGCGTTGCAAGGAGCAGATGCTGAGATGGGACGCAGCAGAGGGATAAAATACTGATTTATCTTTTTTTAGCATCAGGGTTGGTGTGGTGTGCGTATAGTGACACTCACCCTTTTCAGCTACCCCGTTCTGTGAACTGCGATAAACCCACGAAGCCACCCCCACAATCGAGACGTGGAACCGCGGCCGAAGCCCCTCCACGCTCCCTCGGGAACTGACCCTTGGTCTTCTCCTCCCCTCCCCTCCCCTCCCACCCCCTCCCCGTGTGTTTTTTGTCCCGGTCTATGTGGCCTTCTCCAGAATGCAAAGAACATCACAGGGTGTCTCGGTTTGGGGGACTTCCCCACTCAGCCCAGTGCATTTGAGACTCATCTGTGTTGGCGAACGTGTCGGTAGTGTGTTTCTTTTGATAGCGGAGGACTATCTTACTGTATGGACAGACCACAATTTGCTTATCCATTCACCAGTTGTAAACACTTGAGTTGCTTACATTTGGAGGTGATTATGAAATAAAGCTGTGAACCTCTGCATCTATGTTTTTGTAAAGATGTATGTTTTCTTTCCTTCCCACTTAGGAGTAGGATGGCTGGGCCAAACCGTAAGGAACTGCCAAACTAGGGTGACAAGAATTCCATATTACGCATTCTCACCAGGACTTAATACTGTCCTTTTAAAAAGTATTTTAACCATATTAATAACCACATAGTGCTACCTTCTCGTGGCTTCACTTTGGATTTCTCTAATGACTAACGGTACTGAGCAGCTCTGGAGCTGTACTTGCCTTCCATACATACATCTCGGTGACACGTCCGTTCAAACCCTGTGCCCATTTTTATCAGGTTGTGTATTTTCTTATTACTGAGTTGTGGGAGACCTTTACCTATTCTGGAAACTGATCCTATATCAGATCTATGTTTCAAAAATATTTTCACCATTGCTTTAGCTTGTCTTTTCATTTTCTTAAATGTAAAGCAAAAGTTTTTTACATTGATGAAGTTCAATTATCAACTTTTCTTTGATGGCTCATGCTTTTTGTCTTAAAAAATCTTTCCCAAACTCAAAATTGCCAAAATTTCTCTCCTGTGTTTCTTTCTAGAGGTTTTATAATTTCACATTTTACATTATGTCTATGGTCATTTTCAAGTTAATTTTGGTAGGAGGTGGAAGGTGTGTGCTATGGGCTGCACTGTGCACTAACCCTGTTCACCTGTTGAGACCTGAACTCTCACTGGGACTGTATAAGGTTGAGAAGGAGGTAATTAGGGGAAATGAGGTCAGAAGCGGGGGGGGGGGGTGGCGCTGACCTACAGAGTTAGTGTCCTTATGGGAAGAGACACCAGAAAATTCGTTCACTCTCTGTACCCACTCAAGGAAAGACCATGTGAGCACATGGTGAGAAGGTGACCACCCTACAAACCCGGAGAGCAGGCCTGGGGATGAACCCTACCTTCCTGGCACCTTGATTCGGACTTTCAGCCTCTAGACTGTGAGGAATAAATTTCTGTGTTCAAGCCACTCACTTACGGTATTTTGTTATTGGCAGCCCAAGCAGACTAAGATAGTAAAGGTCAAGATTTTTCCCTTTTGGGGGAACATAGCTGTCTAAATTTTTCCAGCACCGTTTGTTGAAAAAATTATCCTTTCTCCATTAATTGCCTTTACAACTTCATCAAACACCCACTGGCTGCGTAAGTGTGCGTCTTCTTTGTGTTTCACCGACCCACGTCTCTGCAACTGACTTGCTTTATAGGTAGTCTCTGATTCATGTGGAGTAAGTTTTCCAGCTTTGTTCTTTTTTCAAAATTGTTTCTCAAGTTCTTTTGCTTTTCTACAAACATTTTAGAATTTGTTTGTACATTTCTATCTAAAAACCTGTTGGGATTTGGGTTGGGTTAACATTTATTCTACTGATCGGTGTGGGAAGAGCTGACATCATGGCGACACGGAGTCTTCCCGTCCAAGAAGACGATGCAGTACTTGATGCAGTCAGGTCTTCTTTGATTCTTTCAGCCTGTGCTTTGAAATTGGCAGCATACAAATCTCACATATATACTTTGTAGAGTTATCCAGCAACGCAGAAGTATTCCATGGTTTTGGTGCGATTTTAATGGAACTTTTTCCCATTCAGTTAATTGCTAATATGTAGAAATACATTTGCTTCTTGCACATTGACCTTGTATCCTGTAGCCTTGCTATACTTGTGTATTGTTTTAGTAACTTCTTTTAAAGGCTTAAAACAGTAGAAATTTGTTATCTCAGTTCTAGAGGCCAGAAGCTCAAAATCAAGGTGTCAGCATGACGGTGCCTCCTCCATATGCTCTAGTGAAGAATTCTTCCTTGCCTGTTCCCAGATGTTGGTGGCTCCCAGCCATCCTTGGCATTCCTTGTTTTATAGATACCTCCATTTTACTCACCTTTTCTTAGAGCCTTTCAGATTTTCTCCATAGATAATCATGCCAGTTGTAAATACAGACGGCTTTATTTCTTCCTTTCCAACTGGTATGCTTCCTATTCCTTTTTCTTTTTTTTTTTTTTTAAGATTTTTTATTTGTTTATTTGTCAGAGAGAGAGAGAGAGAGAGAGCGCGTGAGCAGAGGCAGACAGAGTGGCAGGCAGAGACAGAGGGAGAAACAGGCTCCCTGCGGAGCAAGGAGCCCGATGTGGGACTCGATCCCAGCACGCTGGGATCATGACCTGAGCTGACGGCAGCCGCTCAACCAACTGAGCCACCCAGGCATCCCTCCTATTCCTTTTTCTTAACTTATTACAATGGCTAGGTCCTAAAGTAAGATGTTGAACAGGAATGATGACAGTAGACATCCTTCCTTTTGTTTTTGATCTTAGGGAAAAAGTTTTTCTTCCCTGTCATTCGCTGAAGGTTTTTCACAGATATCCTTGGTCAGATTGAAGGGGCTTCCTTAGTTACTATGCTATGCAGAATTTTTAAAATCATGAATAGATACTTAATTTTTGTGAAATGCTTTTTCTGCATCTATTGAGATGATCATATAGTTTCACTTCTTTGATACAGTAAATTATATCGATTGATTTTTAAACTTGAACTCAACTTGCATTCTTGGGATAAACCCTATTTTTGTCATCAAGTAAATAGAAATATATATATCCAGATTCAGCCTGAGAAAACTGTGTTGAATATTTTTGTGCCTACAGTCACGTGGGATAGTGATCTACAATTTTCTTTTCTTATAATGTCTTTGTCTCATCTTGGTATCAGAGTAATGTTAGCATTATACGGTAAGTTGAAAAATATGCTCTTTTTTTCTATTTTCTGGAAGAGTTTATATAGAACAGGTATTATTTCCTCCTTAAATGTTTGGCCGACTTCACCTATGGAGCTAACGAGGCCATGGATTTTCTTGTTGGAAGTCTTTTAACTATAATTTAATTTCTTTACTAAATATAGTGCTACTCAGATTATCTCTTCTTTTTTTTAACCCACTCAGGTTATCCATGCTTGAATGAGCTTGGTAGTTAGTGTCAAAGAGTTTTCCCATTTCATTTAAGTTACTGACAGAGAGTTGTTCATAAAATTTCCTTGTTATTCATATAATGGCGGCAGGACCTGTAGTGGTGTTCTTTCATTACTTATATTGGTTATTGTTGTCTCCTTTTATCTTGATTAGTCTAGCCAGAGGTTTATTAATGTTATTGGTTCAGTTTCTACCATGATCGTCCTTGCTGGTACGTTGAAGGCAGACAGGAACAGAGGCGGGCCAGCCGGAAGCTATGGCAACAGTCCAGCCAAGACCCAAGAGACAGTGGCTTGGACGGGAGCTGGCAGTGGGAGAGGGCAGAGAAGTGATCATACTCTGGATATTTTGAAGGTAGAGCCAGGAGATATGACGAGGGATCAGATATGGGTCAAAGCTGGGGTAAGGATGAAAAAAAAAAAAGGAGGTAAGAAAGACTCCAAAGGCTTTGGCTTGAGTGACCAGCTGGAAGAAGAGAGTTTCCACTGATGGAGACGGGGAAGACCACGGGGAACACGCGGCGATCGAGTCCGGGCCAGTGAACTTTGGAACACTTCTGGGCCTCCAAGTGGAGACAGTAAATAACTTTTCTCACGTAGCCCCCCCTCACATGAGGATGCAGGTGTGGGGTTCAGGAAGAGGCCTGGACTGAAAACGCGAAGTAGGAGTTCCCGGTGTTTAGAGCGACATGCGGACGGCCCGAGGGGCACAGTGACAGTCGGAGAGTGGGGGCGCGAGAACACACAAGGAGAGACATCAAAGGGATCCAAAAAGAAGGAGGCGACAGCCGAGGAAAGGCTGAGCTGCGGACAGGGGAGAGAAGGAGCGTAGCTCCCGCAGCGCGGCAGTGCAGACCCGCCTGCGGAGTGAACGGGAGACCAGACAGACCCCGCAGGCCAGTCTCTCAAGGAGCCGGTGGCGAGGAAGGGAAGAATAAACATAGGGAAGCCGACAGAGGAAGCAGAAAACCTTTTAAAGACGGGAGAGATCATAACATGTCTGCATGTTGATACAAAGACTCCAACAGGGAGGAAACAAGTGACAGGACAAGAAGCAGGGTGCAGAATTTCTGGCGCGACATCTTTGGGCAGATGATGAGAACGGGACCTAGAGTGCAAGGGGTGGTGGGGTACGGGACTGGCCTTGACTCATCCGCTATAAACAAAATGGCTGAGCTCAAGGTCACGAATGCAGCCTGGAGGGCGGTGTGGGGGCAGGACAGGGCCGATCCCCTCTGGTGGCTCTAATCTCCTCTAAACGTACAGCAGGCGTCACAGGAGGCTGCAGGTGGGGAGGACACACTGGAGGTTTGTACTCTCCTAGACTTGCCACGGGCCATGCGGTCCTGTCAGCTCAGGAGAGGACCTGCCAGGGACTGGGCTCACTTTGGGAGTGGACTGCAGGCACAGAGACTCTCTGCCCTAGAAGGGTGCTCTAGCTCTGGGTAACCTGGACAGGTCGATTAACCTCACTGCACCTCAGCTCCCTCCCATGAAAATGGGATCATTCACAGTGCCCCAGGGCGGCTGTCAGGTGACAAGGTTGGTGCCCGACAGAGGCACCATGGGCACCCGTCCTCGGTCCCCTCCAAACAGACCTCCTCACCCCTCCTCCCTGCACACCCCCCCGAGGGCCGCTCTGGAATGAGACTGCCTGACCCTGGCTCGGTGCCCTCCCCAGATGCTGCCTCGCTCACCTGGGGCCAGCTTGATCTCCAGTGCAGTCCGAATGAGGGCCATCAGCGTGGACGTGAAGTGGACAGTCATGTCCTCGTTGGAGATGGGCATGTTCATGCGAACCAGGCGCTAGGGACAAGGGAAGCAGGTCAGGGCCAGGCTTACCAGGGTCCCTCCACCATGGGACTACAAGGTGCTAGAGGCCCCTAGAGGCTGGGCTTCTCCTGCGGGTGGCTTCTGCAGGTGCCCAGGCCCAAGCAAAGTTGGGTGGCTGGGAGTTTTGCCAGCATTCACACTCACCCTTGGACCCCCACCCTCACCGGAGCTGAGGCTTCAACCGAGCCGCAGACAAACGGACATCCAGGTAAGGACTGTCGCATCGCACCAAGCCAGAAGGCTGGGTCCCTCTGAAAGAACAGGCATGTGCTCAGCCGGAAGGACCGCTGCCCGAGGCTGGAGTAAGGGGCATGTGGCCTGGGCTCAAGAGGGAGGGGTCTGGGCTGCAGAACTGAGGCTGGGGTGCGCTGGGATGGCCCGCAGACGGGTGGGAAGACCCCTGTCCTTACCGCTCTGCCCAGTGTCATCTGTTCCACTGGCAGCCCGGAGCCCTGGACAAAGGGCAGGTTAGCCATGAGCACAGCCCTGAGCTCCGGCTCCCAGTGAGGCCTCCCTCCACCCAGGAAGGCTTCGTCTCTCACCACCCAGCCAGGGGTCCTGGAGGAGGCAGCCAGGACCTTCCAGTCAGAAGGACCCAGAGCCGATGGGACTGCACAGAGCCAACGTGAAGGCTTGTCGGGAGAGGCTCAAGACGACTGCACAGGAGTAAAAGTACTCCGCACCAGACTGGGGGCAGTGTCCTGCTGCTGTGCTCCCTGATTCCCCACCAGGTGAACCGCCCCTTTCCTCTCCTCATTTTCCAAGGACAGAACCGTGGGAGACAGACGTGTGTCCATCCCACAGACCTCCAGGAACAGCCAACAGCTACCCGGAGCCTGAGGCTATGAGAACTTATGTGATGTCCAGGAAGAAAAGTGTCCCTAGTGTGTCTGGAATGGCCTCAGCATGGCAGGTCACCTAGCTGGCCAGCTGGAGCCCTAGGGGAACCGTGACCCACCTGTCTCCTCCCAGCAGTCTCTTGTCCTCTGCCGCAAGACAAGAGCTAGAGACGGGGGCGCAGGGTCCCTCCCTGGGCTCTGCCTGTCCTCTGCCAAGCCCGTACCCTAGGACACAGCAGCCCCTTTGGGGAGGGCCCTCAGCCCTGCCCCCAGTGTCTCGGCCCTAAATCCAATCCTCAGTCTAATAGAGGTTGGGTGGTTGGAGACATGAGCCCAGACTCTGCCCCCCGAATGCTGGCAAAGCCCCACCTGGCACACCCACTCGTGGTCCCAGGACCGCACACATAACCTGTGTGACGCACACCAGGAAAATGGGCTTTCCAGAGCACGGTGTCCCTGTAGACCGGCACCGATGACAGAAGGAGAGGCAGAGGGATTCCTCTCCAGGGGGTCAGGGAGTTGGGCACCAGCGTGGAGGGGCGAGCAGGTGATCACCAAGAAAAGAGAGCTCTGTCCAAGGCACCTTCACCCGAGGCTCTCCTCTGCCTGACCAGGCCCTAGAAGGGCCAGGATTTCGGGAAGCGGCAGCAGGACTAGGCCAGGGCAAACAGACAGGCATCTCTGCCCTAGGCTGAGACCCTCCTGGTCACAGCACTCTGCCCTTCTCCTGCACCCTTCCCAGCTCTCTACGCCCCTCCATTCCCACCCAGCCTGCAGCCGCCCCTGGTCTCTTCGTGACCAGCACCTTGGAACCGGCCAGCACAGCTGGGGAGGGGCCCGAAAGGCTAGCCCATCGGGGCCCTGCATGCCCAGCCCAACCCCAGGTACCAGTTTGGACAGAACTCTCCTTCTTGGGAACAAAGCTACGGCCACGCATGCAGGCCTCCAGGCAGGCACAACGTGCAGGCCAGGCAGGGGAGGGCTGAGGAAGAGAGCAGAGGTGTCCCCCGATGGCTTCAAAGACAACTGCTTAGCTTCCAAAGGCTGTGCTGAGCCAGGGGACAGAGACAGGCCCAGGTTTGGAGCACAGACAGCGTGGACAGAACCAGAGAGGTGAGAGCTCTGCTGGGAGGCTTGCTCAGAGAGAGGGCGGGGGCAGGGAGCCTCCAGACACACGCTGGCTGAGCCACAGGACTCAGGCTGGCTCTGTTTTCTGGGAGCAGCGGGAGCTGCGGGAGGGCTCTCAGTGCTGGGCGGTGCTGGGTGGGGGTGGTTTGCTGGACGGATGGAAGGTGCCTGTACACCAATGGGGGGTGGCTGAGGACACATGGGCAGATGGGAGCAGGCTGTGGGCTGGGCCATGTGACCTCCTAAAGAGGGATGCCAGGAGGTGTCCCTCAGTTTACCCCCTCATTGCAGCTCAGCCTCCTGGGCATTGGAGGGAAGGGGCATGGCACCACCTGAGCCCGAGGCTCTCCTTACCCTGTAGCAGCCCTCCGAAGCCCCAGGAACGACAGCAGGACGCCGCCCCCTGGCTCCCTTTTTCTTCTTAATGCCACAGGGCCTCCTTCCCACTGTGAGGATGCTTCCTCCCCAGGATGACGGCAGCCCAGACCCCGGGAAGTTCTGCACGTGTGGAGCTGGGCGGGGGCTCCTCCTAAGTGCCAGAGGCCCTGCAGAACCCTATCAACCCAGGGTCAGACCCAAAGGGCTGGATACCTCCACCTTCATCAGGCGCTAAAGGGACAGAGAAGCTGAGTGGCATCCCGGGCCCAGAACAAAAGCAGCTTCTGTCAAGAAGGTGGTCTGTCCCGTCATTTCCAGGAAAGAGAAGGAAAGGGAAGAAAGGCAGGGGGAGGCTCCGCCTCTGTCTTCCTGAGCCTCTCAGGGCCTCTCAGGGTGGGCAGACTCGAGGGAACAAGGGACGGCTGCAGAGACACCATCGTGGTATCTGTGTCCCTCTGTCTGGGAAGGTGGAGGACGTGGTTGGAGCAGAGAAAAGGAAGAAACAGTGAGACAGCAGAGCGGCAGACAGACAGACGGATAAGCCCCCAGAGGAGACCGGAGGCCATCCCCAGCACAGCCAGCCTCGGGGTGCAGGGTCGGGGTCTACCTTGTATGCAACTCGAGCAGGGCATTTCTTCCCCAGCCCCAGGGGTGGGGACATGTGTTTCAGCATCTCAAACATGTCATTGTAACTGATGCGCCCACTGGAGACCCGGCCCAGAGAGGCAGAGGCAGGGTGGGGTCCACAGGAAGGGGTGCGGCAGGAGGGGAGGGGGAGGAAGCAGACAAGAAAACAGATCCAGTTAACCAGCGTCAGTTTACATGCCGAGAGTCAAAATACGCAAAATGAGGGACTTTTCTGCTTGACTCGACCCCCTCCTTGCCCCTCCCAGCCTCACCTCCACACTCCAGCCCCACGCAGGGCAGCGGGCAGGGGTGACATCTGAGCTAATGAACATGGAGGGATGAGGAAGGGCTGCATCGGGGCGGCTTTGGGTTGTCAACTTCGGATTTTACACTTTTAGAAACCACAGATAATGCCAAATTGGAAAAGAGCTGTTTCACCATGCCGGGAGAGCTGGTGCCTGACCCAGGAGGCCAGCCTGAGAACCACGGCAGAAACGTCAGCGTCCCTTAATGCTCAATTTGCTTCCAAGTTAGCCTGGAGGCTAGAAAGCGGAGAAAAATCTAAAGCAGGCCAGAAAACTAGAGCGGGAGCCATGTTGTTCTGCAAGGAGCCCGGAGGCTCTCGAGACAAACTGGACGGGTGAGTCCGGCTCCAAGCCCAGAGACGCCCGAGGCCGCCCAGGGCAGGGCTGCTGCTGGGAGTCAGGGCTGGGCAGGAAATGGGAGACAGGGGCAGGTTGGGGGGGGCACGGTGGGCAGCTGGGGTCAGACGTGGCTTGGAGCCACTCTTGCCCCCTCCTGACAGCATGCCAGGAACAGGCCTGGGGCCAACAGACGGGACCCGGCTCCAGATCCGGGGAGGTGTCTGGGGCTGCTGACTGTGTCTTCCAGAGGCAGACAGGCCACGAGGCCTGCAGCCTCAACTCCACCCCGGGGGACACCTGCCTATGGGACCTGCTCGGGGTCCCGGAGACACGGTCAGGTGCAGGCCTCCCAGGACAGAAAAGGGACAGCTTTTTCCTGGCAGGCACATCTGCCCCAGGGCCTGGCCCTCCTCCCAGGGTGCCCAGCCTTGGCTGAGTGGATCGATCCAGAGGTGAAGCAGGAGAGCCCATCCTTGGGCCTCCATTGCCTCTGCCCTCGCCTCCCTCTGGGACCAGACACCCCTGGGTTGTTGGGCTCTTCGGACTGGGAGGGGCAGCTGCTCCTGGTCTGCTTGTGCCCAGGCTCTCCTCCTCTGGGGCCCCTGACCTCCAGCCTGTCTGACCATTAGCCCGCCCTTGAGAGCCTGGAGGCAAAGCCAGGTGAGACAGCTGCTTTCTTGGGCACAGGCAGGGCCTGGCCCCCAGCTCCCACCCAGCAGCCGACCCCTGCCCTCAAGGCCCAGCCGGAAAGCTCTGTGTGCACTGCCTCGGAAGGCTGCCTCTCCCCGGCCAGCTGGAGGGGTCAGGAGATCAGATGGGGGACCGAAGCGTCCAGGAGGTTAGAGTGCGGGCAGGGCAGGGCAGGAGGAAAGAGAGGTGAGGTGTCGTCATTCCCAAACCAGGCAGGGAGTGTGTGCTGTGTCTGCATTTCGGGCAGGGGAGAGTATGTGGGATGGAGGCTCTGAAGTCGCAAACCTTGTAGGCCAACCTACGAGGGCAGCTCTTCCCTAAGCCAACGGGTGGCGTAATACAACGCAACAAACTGTACATATCCTTATAATGAATCCGGCAACTGGAAAGGAAACGTCACAGGTTACGGCAACCAAGGCAGCTGAGCCCATCCCGCCCACCCACCCAGCCTGCGGCAGGAAGAGGAGCCCCGCGGCTGGACAGGCAGCTCCCTGCAGGGAACCCTGGGGCTCCGACAGCCCCAGGAAGCGCGGCGGCCCCAAGACAATGTCCCAGCCCGAGGCAGGCGGGAGACACACCACACAGAGCGCGGCCGGCCCGGGCCCCCAGCCCCCATCGCGCGCACACCGGAACCACTGGTCCGACGCTCCCTGGGCCCCGCTTACCCACCCTCTCGGCAGCCCCTACTCTTGCTCCCCGAGCGCCTGAGGCCCCCTGCCTGGCTCTCCTGACGGTCCCCACCTCCCGAATCTCCTGGAATCTGCTGGTCCGGCTAAGAACCCCCTTGTCCCAGGGTCAGCACCCCAGCCAACACAGGTTTCTCGTTCCTGTCCAATCAGATCCAAATGTCTAGAATAAAGGGAAGAAAGAGGAAACCCCACTCTGCCTCACCCAAGGTGCCTGCTAACCTCACTGGACCCAGAGCGTCATCACAAAGGGTCTGGAAGCGCGGTGGAGCCCCTAGCCCCAGTAATCACCCAACCCCATGCCCCGCCTGTTCTTTGGCTCGTCTTCTCTCTTCCACCATCTGACCCCTCAGAGGCACCAGACGGAAAGGGGGGGAGAAAGACCATCGTCCCGACTCAAATACTGTCCTCGCTGTCTATTGAGTCAAAGCTATGGTCTGTCCTGAAGTTCAAGGCCTTCTCCACCTGTCCCAGTCACCCTTCCAGCCCCTTTGCAATGTGTTCTCTTCTCCATCAGACACAATCAGACTCCCTTCCCTTCAGCCCTGCACCACCCACTTCTCTGGAGCTCCATCCATCCTGCCCCTTTCAGTCTGGCTCAAATGCCACCTCCTCTGACTCACCAGGCAGATGGGTCTCTCCCTCCCCAAACAGCCGGGCTCCCCCTACAGCTCCCCTGGCCTCCCCCAGTGCCGCTGCACCCAGCGTCCTGAGAGCACAAGCCTGCTTCGCCCACACACCCCCGGCCCCCAGCACACGGCGGATGCTCCGGAATGGTGACGGGCAGATGGATGAGCACAGAGACGAGCAGACAGACTGCGCACAGGTGGGACCGTGATTCTCCTTCTGAGGGTCCACACTTCACCACAAAGTGAGGCAACACGAAGATGGGGGAGAGCGGCACCGGAAAGCAACAACCCCGTGCATTCTTCATCTCCCCAAGGCATGCCCACACACACCTGTGTCCACACACGTGTCCACACACAAGCACACATGTCTTGTACACTCATACACAGAGGCGTTCACACACACGTGCACACAAGCACACACAGGAGCACATAAACATCACTGCACTCAAACGCCTGCACAGTCACATGTGTGCGTACCCGTACATGTACACACAACTATGTGCACACGTGCACACGTATATGTCTGCTGTACACAAGCACATATGCATGCCACGTGGGTACAGACCTGTACACGTACCCACACAAAAACACCCCTGCACATATGCACTGTGCACACACTCCCAGAGCCACACAGGTGCAAACTCACACACACACACACGCATATGAAAGCGTGGAAATTTCACAAAGTTCTGTTGTTTTTTAAGTATCTCCAAGAACCAGGAGACGGCAGAGTGGCCACCTGCGACATAACGATGACCACATCCGTGCATCTACCACACAGGCTAGGAAGGGCTCAAAGCACTCTCCTTGGTCCTGTGCCCAGGACTCGGTCTGCTTAGTGGCCTCTGCTGGGCCTTCCCCTGTCCCCTGCCATCTGGAGGCTCTGTTTTCAGCCCCAGGCACATGAGGGAGCAGCAAGGCTGAGCGTCAGCTGTTGGTCACGTCCCTGTGACTTCGGACCACGGGCTGTGCGGTTTCACAGAGGCCGCCTCCGGCACGAGGCTTCTATCGGCTGTCTGCTCTTCCACACACTCCCAATGGCCTCTGCCGTCCAGAGGCCCCGTTTTCAGAACTCTGGATTTCAGAAAGTCTGAGCCATCACAAAACCACAGTCCAGCCCTGGTCCATTTCCTCTCTGTCCTAGTTCTGCTCCACCTGCGGCTGGGCTAGGGGAAGTCCTGGGTCTGCAGTTCATAAAGATTTGGGAGAAGTCCTCCCCTCTCACAGGCCTGCACCGACCTGCGTTTGTCCTGCCCACGTGGACATACGTCCAAGTCACAACCCAGAGCATCCCCGTTTCCCTGCAACGCAACCTCCAGAAACACTGTGCCCGCAAACAGCAGCATCACTCAACCCCACGGTCCAGATGCCCCTCCTGGGAAGAGCCTCACTTGGAGTCTCCCCTGCCCTCTGAACTGACCAGAGAACCCACCCCCCCGCCCCCGGAACGAGACTGGGCATGGCAGGCCCAGCCTGGTGGCGCATCAGCACAGTGGCAGGGCTCCCCAAGGCCATGGAAATAGTCACCTACACCATGAAATGTTAAGTAACAGCTACGCTCACTCGGCAATGTGTGAAAATGGCCAAAGATTCACAACAGAGAACACCCAGAAACACCATGGGCACAGCGATGCCCGAGGGTTGCGGGAGCTGCCCGTGGTCTCAGGGCACACCAGCCCGGGAAGGGTCTCCCACAGCATCCTCTGGACCTTCCTGGGATGCGGTAGGGGCTCCAAGAAGGCTGCAGGAAAGGAGGCTGAGGGACCCCGCCAAGCCCCCAGGCCTTCCGGGCCCTGGGGTCAGAGCACCTGATCCCCTCGCTGAGTTTCCGTTGAGGGAAACACAGGTAGAAGCTCGGGCCATCTGTGGGCTGTAGGGTCTTCACCACGATGACAGTGACCATCTCCCCCAGGCCTCTACCACACAGGGGGTGACCACGCCCAGAGCTGCGTGAGGGGGCAGAGCAGGCTGGGGAGCCACGGAGAGAGGATGCGGGAGTGGCCACACCCCATCTTCCAGGCTTCCCCTTGCCTCCAAGCATGGGAGGGACGGACGCCCGCTCGCTCACATTCGTGTCTGCCGGGCACTCGCCGCGGCCGAGGCGGGGAGCAGGCCCGTGCCTTCCCCAGCAGTCAGGGCTCTCGGCCCCTCCGTGTCCTGGCGGCCATGCAGAGAGCGCGCCCTGAATTACGACTCAAGAACCTGCTTGAGAGCGTGAATGAGTGAATAAGCCAGTGAGGGAGCGAGGGATGAAGGAACAGACAGATGGGCAGACGGTGAGTCCACGCTGCGTCGCGGGCCCCGAGGGCAAGAGCAGTCCCCGTGTGCGGGACTCTCACACGGACCAGGGAACGACATTTTAGCCCCAGCCGGTCCCCTCACGACACCCTTGCTATCTGGAAACGAGCCACCCCTCACCTGACGCAACACAGTAACTTCACCCACCAGGACCAGAGGGTCTCCGACATACTAGACCCTTCCTGGTAGCTCCTTCGATGTCAGTGAAAGTTCACCGAGCGCCTGCTATTCGCAGCCTGGGGGGGGGGGGGGTGGACACAGGTGCGTGTTGGCTCCTGTTCCCAAGGGCAATGGCAGAGAGGGAGAGGCCTGAGCCCGTGGGCAGGAAGAATGTCATTTGTGCCATGAAGGCCTCCAAGCTTCATGAGGATGGTGAGGCCCCAGACAAGGCCCTCCTGCTGTGTCCGCACCCTCTTCCTTGTGCCCTCCACGCCCCTCACGTGACAGACCTGCGGGGAGACCATATGCTCCCCTTCCACAAGAGCCCGGAGCCTCACGGAGCCCTCAGAAGCTGCTAAGGGCCGGGCTGAGGGTCTCCTGGAGCATTTCTCCACCCAGGGAGCTGTGTGAAAGCACTGTGGGCGTGAGAAGGAGCGTGCCACCCAGAGGGGGACCTAGCACCACCCTACACGGGCCCCACCGAGAACTGAGGGGCAGACCTCACGTGACTCAGGTCTGAAGCCCCCCAGCCTCGTCCCGAGATCCGTGGCATGGACCACCCTGAGGGCCACGGAGCGCGGGGGCCACTCACCACGCGGCCGGGTCGTACTCGGCCCAGACCCGGATGAACTCGTCCAGGTGGTGAGGCCCTAGGATGGAAGAATCCCGTGTAAGGTACTCAAAATTGTCCATGATCACGGCCACAAAGAGGTTCAACATCTGCAGGACAGGAAGGAGAAGGGTGACATAGAGACCTCAGCCTGCCCCTGCTCTAGCCCTCCCCAGCCCCCCGCCCCGCCGGAGTCTGTGCGAGACCATCCCGGCAGCAGAGGCCACTCCAGCTCATCCGGAGCCAGCCCTGCCTCCCCCATAGCCTCCGCCCTCCACTCCACCGCCCCCAGCCCCGTTGAGGGGGTGCCCTGCCCCGGGGCTGGATCCCGCTGACTCTCCCGAGCCCCTCCCACCCCCTTCCGCTGCCCCACCTCCCCCCACCCTCATCCCCTCCCAGCTGGCAGTGAGGGAAGCAGCGACTCGGGAGCTGGGGGTTTAGACTCTGGCGGCCAAAAGCTTGGCTTCTTTTCCCCTTTAATTGAGTTGAAATTCACAGGACATACATTCAGTATTTCACAATCCAGGGGCTTTACTCATTCACATCAGTCAACCGCCTCTCGAGTTTCAAAAATTCTTCATCACCCCAGAAAACGCCTCGTGCCGTAGGAGTCGCTCACTTGTCCCCTTCCCTACAGTGTCTGTTCGGCACACGTAGGCTTGTCTCCTTGGGGTGTTTCACGCAAGAGGAGTCCCTCAGCACAGGGCCATCGAGGGCCTCCCGGGCCCGGCTTCTCCGCTTCCCATGAGGCTCACTCAGTCGTCGGGCGCAGAACCGCACGGCGTCTTAAGGCTGAATAACATCCCGCAGGGGTACACGGCAGTTTGCTTCTCTGTCCACCCACGGATGGACATTTGGGCTGTTGCACCTGAGGGCTGAACTGTTTTGCACAGAAGTTGCTGCATTTTACACTCCTACCGCGATGCGCAAGAGTCACTATTTCTCCACGTCCCTGACAACACTGGTTATTTTCCGTTGAAAAAATTATTATTATTGTAGCCATCCCGGTGAGTGTGAAACAAGTGTGTGGTTTTGAGTTTCCTTAATTTAGTCCAAAGATGATGAATATCTTCATGTGCTTGTTGGCCACTTTGTATACCTTCTGGCAAAAAATGTCTATTCTGATTCTTTGCCCATTTTTTTATGCTTTTTTTTTTGCAGTTCAGTTCTGAGAGTTCTCTATGTGTTTTGGATATTATCCCCTTAAAAATACGCGATTAGTAAATATTTTCTCACATTCCTTAGCTTGCATTTTCACATTTCTTATGATCCCCCTTTGACACACACAAGTGTTTAATTTTGAGTAGTCTAATTTATTTTTCACTTTTGTTGCTTGTGATTTTGGCGTCAAATCTAAGAATCCTTCGACAAAGCCCCCACGCTTTCTTCTAAGAGTTTTGTAGCGTTAGCTCTTACATTTAGGTCTTTTACCAGTTCTAGGTTCGTTTTTGTATATGGGGTGAGGTAGGGGTCCTTTTTTTTTTTTTTTTCCGCATGTGGACATCTGGTTGTCTCTTCACAATGTGTCAGAGAAACTGTCCCTGCCACACTGAGCGGCTTTGGCATCCTCATCAAAAATCAACTGTCCGTAGATATTTGGATTTATTTCTGGAATCTTCATCCCACTCCAATGGTCTATCCTTATGCCAACACCTCCTGCCCCCGCATCAGCCTTACTGAGATAAACGTGACTGACATAATTACAAGATACTTACAGTACATATTCCAGTCTCTATACACACACATGTTGTCAAAGTTCCCCTGCTATCTAGCTAACACGTCCATCACATATTTTTGATAGAATATTTACATTCCACCCTCTAGAAAATTTCAATTATACAATGCGGTGTTATCAGCTATAGTCACCATGTTTTACTTCACAGTCTCGGACTCATATTAGAGCTGCAAGTGTGCGCCCTTTCACCAACTTATCCCTACTTCCCCAACTCTCCAGTCCCTGGCAACAGCTCTTCGACTCTCTGTTTCCATGGTTTGGCTTCCAAAAAAAATTCCACATGTAAGTGATATATGTAGTATTTGTCTTTTCCTGGCTGGCCTTTTTCACCTAACACAATGCCCTCAAGATCCATCCATGCTGTCACAAATGACAGAAGGATTTCCTTCTTTCCCGTGGCTGAATACTGCGTGTGTGTGTGTGTGTGTGTGTGTGTGTACACACCAAGTCTTCCTTATCTACTCATCTGCCGATGAGCACTTAGGTTGTTTCCATGTCTTGTCTACTGTGAGTAATGCTGCAGTGAACGTGGGCACGCAGATCTGTCTTCAATATCCCATTCTCCTTCCATTTGGATGTCTACCCAAAAGTGGGATTGCTGGATCATATTTTAGTTCCACTTTTTATTTTTTGAGGAACATCTATACTGTTTTCCATAGTGACTGCACCAATTTACATTCCTACTGACCGCATGCAGTGGTTCACTTTTCTCCACATCTTCGCCAACACCTGTCATCTCTTGTCTTCTTCGTGACAGTCCATTTTAAATGTACGTGGCGATGGGTCGCTGTTGTCTTGATGTGCATTTCCCTGACAACAGTGACACTGAGCACCTTTTCATGTACCTGGTGGCCATCTGTATGTCTTCTTTGGTGAAGTGTCTCTTCAGCCACATTGTTCTGACTCATGGTACCTTTGTAGTGAGTTTCGTAATAGGGAAACGTGGGTTCTCTCACTTGGTCTTTAATTCTCGAGATTTTTTTGTGATTTGGGGCTCCTTGCTATCCCATATGAATTTGAGGATCAGCTTTTCCATTCCTGTAGAAAGGGCCCTGGAGCTCTGACAGGGACCACACTGAATCTGGAGCTCCCTCTGTGGGGACATTACCACCTCACCAACATTAAGTCTTCGGATCCAGGGGCCTGCATGTCTTTCCACTTAATTAGGTCTTCTTTAACTTACTTTGCAGTTTTTACTGTACAGGTTTTCATCTTCACGGGTATTTATTCCTAGGTATTTTATCCCTTTGGTGCTACTGGAAATGGAATTATTCCCTTAATTTCCTTTACAGGTTGTTTATTGCTGGTACACAGAAACATAATTGACTTTTTTGTGTTGATTTTGTACTCTGAGACTTTGATTAACTCATTTATTGGTTCTAGCACTGTGCGTGCGTGTGCGTGTGTGTTCTTCAGGACGTTCTACATATACCATCATATCAGCGGCAAATAGAGACAGCTTTACCTTTTCCTCTCCAGTTTGGGTGCTTTTTATTTCTTTTCCTTGCCTAACCGCTCTAACTAGGACTTCCAGCACAATGTTGAGGAGAAGTGATAAAGAAGTGGGGATGCTTGTCTAGTTCCTGATATTTGGAGGAAAAGTTTGTAGTCCTTCGTCACTGAGCTTAATGTCAACTGTAGGTTTTCACAAATGCCCTTCATCACGTTACAGAAGTTCCCTTCTGTTCCGAGTCTGCTGAGTGCTTTTGTCATGAAAGGGTGTTGAATTTTGTCAAGTGCTTTTCTGCATCTATCGAGATAATCGTGTGAGGTTTTTTCCTCATCACATTGGTTAGTCTCTCTATGTTGAAGATACATCCCTGCACTCCTGGCATAAATCCCACCTGATCACCGTGTCTAACCCCTTAACGCGCTGCTGGAGCCGGTGTGCTAGCATCTTGTTCAGGACCCTTACCGTGTACTCAGCACGGACGTTGGTCTGTAGTTATCTTTCTTGTGGCATCATTCCTGCCTTTGGTATTAGGATAATGGCAGCATCACAGGATTTGTTAGATGTTTCTCTTCTACTTTTTGAAAGAGTTTGAGTGAAGGGCACTTGCGGGGCTCAGCCAGTTAAGCGGTCCAGTCTTGGTTTCAGCTCAGGTCATGATCTCAGGGTCATGAGATCAAGCCCCATGTCAGGCTCCACAATCAGCATGGAGTCTGCTTGGGATTCTCTCCCTCTCCCTCTGCCCACCCCCCTCTAAAAATAAAAAGAGTCTGAATAGGATTTATGTTAATTCTTCTTTAAGACTATTTTCTGAATTTGGTAAAATACACATAGCAACGAGCTGACCGATTCAATCACTCCGAAGGGCACCGCTGAGGGGCACCGTCCCCACCACCTGTCCCCAGAACTCTTCCATCTTCCCCAGCCGAAACCCTGCCCCCACGAAACACTAATCCCATCCCCTCCCCCAGTCCCCGGTGCCTGCCGTCGTGCTCTCCGTCTCTACGAGCTTCCCTGCTCCAGGGACCTCAGACAGCTGAAACCACGCCGTGACTCCTCCTTTTGCCGCTGGTCTCTTTCTCTTGGCGTCATGACTTCACGGGCCATCCACACCGCAGCATGGGTCAGAACGGCCTCTCTTCCTAAGGCGGAACGGTACTCCCTTGTGTGTCCATGTCACAACCAATCACTCAGTGGAGGGCACTTTGGTTGCTTCTGCCTCCAGGCCATCCTGAATGATGCTGCTGCGAACGTGCTCGTACAAATACCGGCTCGAGGCCCCGCCCTCAGTTCTGGCATGTGCCGAGTGCAGCTGCTGGATCCGACCGCCCCTCTGTCGTTCCCTGATCGAGGCGCTGCCGTGCTGACTTCCACAGCCGCCGCGCCACCTGACACCCCCGCTGGCCGTGGACGAGGGCTTCTCTCCAGCACGCCAGCAGACTGCAGGGGCTGCTTTCTTCCTCGTTTGCTCCCATGCCCATGTTTAATCTCCCGTCATGCTGGTCCCCACCCTTCTCTAGGCACCGTCACCTCCAGCCACCTCCCCGGTCACTCTTCAGGCTCTCCCGATCAGAAGCCAGAGCAAGGTTTGGAAATGTCACCCAGATTGTGTCACGCCCTGCTCCAGGTTTTCCAGAGGTGTCCGCTGACCTGGAACAAAACCCGCGCCCCCAGGACCCAGTCCACTGAGCTCCCCACCGCCCCAGTTCCCGAGGCTCGTCCGCCCCAGGCCCGCTGGCTGCAGTGCTGTTTCTCTGTAACTCACCACTGGGGCAGAGGCTAAAGGCTAAAGGACAAGTGTCCTGTGGAAACTTAAAACCCTTTCTGAGAAGGAAAGGCCCACAGGAGCCCATCACAGAGTGGGTCCTTTTATAGGTCATCGTCTCCGGAGACACAGGACCATCAACACAGAGTCAGCTTGCAATGAGACATGAATCAGTATCAGGGATCTGTGAGAGACGTAGGGGGACCTGGGATGGACTGAGACAGGTGGGCACATGGGCACAGTGACCAGGACTTACCAGAAAGGAACAAAGGAAGATGAAGGAGACGAAGTAAAAGTAGGCAAAGTCGCTCCCACACTCACTGGCATTGGCGTGCTCATCACAGGCCTGGTTGCTGAGACAAGACAGCATGATCTCATGCCAGGCCTCCCCCGTGGCACTCCTAAGAAGAAGGGCAGAGCTGTGAGGCCCATGAAGGAAGGGCCAGACCAACCGGAGAAAGGTTCCCAGAAGAGCGGGCTCCAGTGCACACCCTCACTGGACTCAGAATCCTCTGGCATTAGGTTTGCAAACTGATCATTAACTCAGAAAGAACTAGTTACTGAACATGAGGCAGTGCACCAGAAGCCAGCACCATGGTGAGTGCCCCTCCATGGACCTCTGGGCCCCTCGAAGCCAACACAGCCTCTCCTGGCCCCTCCCACAGCAAATGCCATCCCAGCCTTCCTTGATTCAGCAAGTGGGGACCCCCACCTCCGGTTTCTCGGGCCAGACAGGTCGCAGTCATCCCCGCCTCCCCTCGTTCTCTCTCAGGCCAGACAGGTCGCAGTCATCTCTGCCTTCCCTCGTTCTCACCACCCCTGTTCATCAGCTCATCCACCTCCAAAGAACAGCCGGACCCTAACCGCCTCTCACCGCCCTGGGTTAGGCAACCATCGCCTTCCCCGAGCTCTGCAACAGCTTCCGAGTGGCTTTTCCTGCTCCGCAACCCCCAACACCCAAGTGGGTCCAACAAACACAGGTGAGATCAGGTCACTTCTCCCAACGACTCATTGCAAATCCAAAACGCACACAACTGCCTGCAACTCCGTGCGGCCTGCAGCCCGTTCTCTCTCAGTGGTCTCTGCTCAGCCCACTCCAGCCACACCGGCGTCTGCTGCTTCCAGAACACACCAAGAACAACCCCACCACCCTGAGCGGCCACCATGGAGGACCCTTCTTCATGGACTTTTGTCTCCGATACGCAGTCAGAACGAGGGCCGGAGGTCCAGCAGACTTGCAGGTAGACCAGAGGCCTGGGTGCCCCCCACCTGGTGTGCCCGTGTGGCCAGCTCTGGGCACAAGCGAGCCCACTGTCCATCACCAGTGGCTAGGAGTAGGGGGCTTTTCCTGCAGGGCAGCTGTCCTGTGCCAGGCCTGCCTGACATGGGCATTCCTACGTGACTCAGAGATCAGGGAGGAAAAGAGATCTTTGAGGACAAAGACTTTCAGCTGCGGCTGGTTTCATAGGCCTCAACTACTGTAGCCTGAGGCAGGACACTGACCGACGAAGAGATGAAACTAACATAACAGCTGAAGTCTGGAGAGACGATGTCCTCTGGAGAAAGTGTAAGCCTCTGACTGCAAGAGCAAGAGTCCGCCAACCCCCCCCCGGGCAGCCTAGCAAAGCAGACCGGTCCGCTCTCCCTCCGTGGGAAGAACCCCACAGGCCCTGCCTGGGACGAACTGCGTGGGGCTCCCCCAGCTTAGGCCTTACAAGCATTTGCATAAAGAAACACACATGTGGGAACCTCAAGAAGGAGCCCCGGGTGGCGTCTTATGTCAGCCCCCCTCCTCCCCAAGTCCCTCCAAAGAGCTCCTTTCTTCCCTCCGAGGGTCACGGTGGTGGGCTTGCCTTTACTGAAGGAGACTCTGGAGGCGGGGAGACACATTCACCCCTCTCCCTTCAGCCCCCAAACCGGGACGGTCAACAGCCCCCAGGCTGCGGAGAGTGTGCCACGTCTCAGGACAACAGGTGCCCTCAGGCCTCCCGAGCACATCTTCACTGGGAGGCCCCTGAGCCAGGACCACGCCACTCCGACGCTGGACTTGGGGCGGAAAGCCTAGGGAACTGCAGTCCTGTGAGCCCTGGGGGCAGCTGGAGGCACACTCGCACCAGCGGGTCTGGCCAGCTGAGTCCCTTGGGTCACTAAGTAGTACACTCGCCGTCAGCAACAGCCCCGCTGCCCTGCCTTCCCTGGTCCCACAGACCCTGCAGTCAACAAGGTGAGCAGACGGAAAGCTTACAGCCAGCACGCCAAAGAAGATCGCGCCGGACACCTGTCCTCCCAGACCCTTGGCCGCAGCCTCACTAAGGCCTTCTGGCCACCACTGGGGACCTGAGCCGAGGTGGTCAAGGCCAGCCTCACACCTGGGGCTCTCAGGTTCACCTCCCTTGGGGGCTTGCTTTCCGCCTGCACTGAGGCCCAGGAACCCTCGGGGAAGAAGAGGGGAGGAGAAGCTGGGAAGACCGGGGGCGGGGGGGCAGCCCAAGCTGGGTCGGCACAGACCCCGTCCCTCCTGGACGGGGGAGCCCCCAAGCCTGTGCTGACCCCCGACCAACACACCTGAACAGCAGCATCAGAGCCTGCAGAAACGTCCGGAAGTTGTTGTGCCGGTTGATGCTGCTGTCGTCGTCCAGCGCAATATTTCCAAAAACCTGAAAGGAGAAAGAAGGTTGCAGGCTGGTGCTGTTGGGACCCCCGGAACTGTGGCCAGGCAGAGGACGGTGTGTGCCCGTGAGGACCCACAAGGCCCGCGACACAGCCCTTAACCACCTCCACTGCGGCACGGGCTGGAGGGGCCCGTGCTTCCAGCCAAACGCGTCACTGCCCCCCCAGCTCCACGTGTCTGCAGGCACAAGTCCGCACACCCAGTAAAAATGCGGCCGGAACTCAGGGTACGTGGGCCGCTCTGTATAGAAGACGGACACACTAGAAAGTTCACTCCGGCATCAGTGACTCCGAGGTGGGAATTATTGTGATAATAGCTAGGAGATCAAGTTGAAAGTTTCTTTTTAAGTGTCTGTGCAAATACCACAATGGGCTTCTTATCCATTTTAATTGATTTCTTTTTTGGGTTAGGAATGCAAACAAGTCAGTAACTATACTTGGCTTAAAATCTGTAATCTGGCTGAGAAACTTAGGAACCATTACATCTTCACCAAAAACAAAGATCAGTGACCGTTACGGTCTTATACATCCACAAAAAAAAAAAAAAAAAAAAAAAAAAGCAGCCAAAAATACATTTTAAAGAGCATCAGATATCAGCAAATTTTAAAGCAAGAGAAGTTTTCACTCCCTGAAACAGAGTTTAAAAATCCGTTTGCACCTAACCTTTGAGACAGTGGCTTCTCCCACTGTAATTTAACATTGGAATCCAACTCCCACCCTACTGTTGAAAAGTGGCCCGATGCCAAAGATTTAAATCTGGAACACTGCTTTGTGTCTCGTAAATGTTCTTCCAAATAGCTGACAAAGGGTTCTTGGGGAAATGAAGGCGATCTAAATTCTCCCAGCTGGATTTGACAGTATAGTGATCCGATTCGATCCTGCCGACTTTTTCTTCTGGAACATACAATCTCCTGTAAAGGGTCAGGCTAGCTCTCGGGACTGAGAGAAGGACCAGCTGGGGCTCAGCACCAGGCACATGTGCTTCAAAGCTCCACCGGCAGGGGGGGGCCCAGCACCCAGTCCAATGGGCCCTAACAGCCCCGTGGGGTTTTACCCAGGAGCACGGCAGAGCACAGTACCACAGACGGGGGGACTACGCCTCACTAGAGGACTCTGGGAGACAGGCCCAGACTCGGGGTGCCCAACCTCAGTGTCCTCATCGATAGAACAGCCTTTCTGAGAGTTAAGTTCATAAAGTCCTGAAAACAGTATCTGCCTCATAGCACAGTTCCCCGAGTGTCACTCTGTCACAGTGACCATTTGGTGACCGTGACCAGCACCCTGTCGCCCCCAGTCCCGTCAGCGCGCCCACCTGCATGCCGATGATGGCGTAGATGAAGAACAGCATGGCGATGAGCAGACACACGTAGGGCAGGGCCTGTGGAGACACACGGAGGACAGGGCAGCTCCAGGGGGGCTGCCCCGCTACCCGGCTCAGACCTCGTCTGCGGAGGGGATGGTGGCCGCATCTCTGGGGCCACTCGGACCTCAGCGGCCGCAGAGCCACCCCACTGACCGCAAAGCCCCTCTACCAAGAGGCGGCCTCGCTTCCTTCATCCCTGAGCAGTCGCGCGCCCCACCGCAGGGTCCGTGAGCGCAACTGAGGAGCTGTCTGGGCAACTTAGAAGGTCTGTAAACCGCAACGGGTAACAGGCGCCGAGGGGCCTCCAGGAGCAGGGCCACTCCGGGGGGCCGGGGCGCCGGGCCGGGCCTCACCTTGAAGGACTGCACAAAGGTCCACAGCAGGATGCGGATGGTGTAGCCTTGCCGCAGCAGCTTAATGAGCCGGGCGGCCCGGAACAGGCGCAGGAAGCTGAGGTTGATGAAATTGTTCTGCGGGGAAGACAGGCTGTTCTCAAGCCGGTGGAGATCAGCCTCCCACCACGGCAGACCCCCCACCCGCCTCTCCCAGACCTGCTGTGCCCCGAAGGAAAGTGGATCCAAAGAGAGACCACACAGAAAATCACTGCTCTACAGGAGAGAAGCAGCAATCGGCCACCAGAAAACCTTCCGAAAGTGAAGCTTGTCATTGCCAATCACTTCTCATGCAGCAAATCAACGGAACCCCACTGCTCTAGGCTCCCCTGCACCCGACAGGGACGGAGGGAGACGAACTCCCAGAAGCAGCTCCTTGCTGCCAAGAGGAGCCAGGAGGCCACCCGTGGATGGGCCTCCAACGTGGACCGCCTCTTGCGAGACACAGCCAAGCCGTCCAAGTGCCGGGCAGGGCTGCTTCTCCACGGAGGGCCTCTGAGGGGCCCTTCCCTTCTCCGCGTGGCTAGCAAAGCCCCTGCCTGCCTGGGACCCGGCAGAGGAGCAAACATTTCCCCCAGAGCTGCTCATGGTGCCTGCAGACAAATCGCCGTAGGAAGTGTAAGTGTGGGCGATCCCACGGCCCACACCACGGAAGCCACTCAGGAAATCCACGAATGCTCCCAGCGGCAGAGATCCCGGGATGTCAAGCATGGCTCCCTCATCCGAGGGGGAGTGAGCCTTCCATCCGGGCCCAGGGGCACCTTGAATTATCAGCCCATCCCTTTCAGGAAGCACGGCTCTGGGCGGATGACGTGGAGGTGCTTGTGGCCCCGGGCAGCTTCCTGGCCTCTGCCTGCTTAAAGACCAGGTGCCCGCACGACAGCAGCTCCCTGACACCTGGATGTCTAACATAGGCAAGCAGCTCAGGCTTAGAAACAATGTGTCGCCAGATTCAGTGGTCCAATGGAGACAGAAGAGAACGGGACATGTTCAATGAGAGCGGCAGCGGGAGAGCACGTGCAGGGGCTGTGGGGAGCCTGGGGAGAGCTGGCTGGCCCCGCTCCAGGGCTGCCCAGCTGGTCCTGGCTGGGACAAAGCGTTCAGTGGACAGGCAGGTCTCACTCCCACTTCCAAGGACCGAGGCCCCAACCCAGCCTTGTCCGCCCGTTTGCTTCCCACGGGGTGGGGGGTGCTGGGGACTCTAGTCTGCCTCTGCTGGGGGGACCAGAGGTGGGAGCCACGAGCAAGGAGGTCTGGTAGTCACAGGGAGGTGCTGACTAGGGTCTGGATCAGCAAAAGGCAGAAGCGGACCGTGGGGTGGGACCCTGGAGGGCAAACAGGCTTGCCTACAGCTCCCTCACCTGCTTGCTGTGCTGGGGCAAGAGCATCTCAGTGGTGCGGGAAACACCTACACTCGCCCTGTGGGCCCCAGGTTCGCAGGTGAGCCAGTCAGCTCGGGAGGACCGACACAGCGGTGGAAGGGAGACCTCGTCTACAGCGCTGGGAAATCCTCTGCATGAGGCAGTAAAGCAGAGGGAGGGGACGGAGCCGCCGAGGGCCCGGCCTCCTCCGAGGTCCCCACTTGGACCGCACCTGCCCACTCGCGTCTGGAGGGCCCAAGACTGTTACAACACAGTCAGCGTCTCCCCAGCCCAAAGGACTTTGCTCAGGCCACTGGCATCTAGAGACTCTGGGGAAAAGAGAGGCTCTGGCTGAGAAAGAAGGGACGGAGGACAAGGCAGGGGAGGGCACTGGTCGTGCGCAAAGTCAGTGCACCTCAAAGCTCACACGCCCCCGCCTACTTCTTGCTGAGACTCCAGCTCTTACCCCTCCCCCCAGACGTCTTTTCTCAGGGCTCCAGGGGGCACTCGGGAGGGGGGTGGGGGGGCCACAGACACACAGCCTGAGAGAGCCATGAGGACGGATGGTGACAGCAGCCACAGATAGTCCAAGCACGGGGTGGCAGGCAGAGCACCCCGGGGCCGCACCGGGGCGGGAGCTGTCAGGCACCAGCATGCGAGCAGCGTGCAGGAGAACGGGGGCAGCCAGCACACGGCAGCCTCCCCACGGCCACGCGTCATCCCCTCTGGTCTCAGCCAGCCCCTCGGTGATGGAAAGGGCCTGCCCCGTCCTCCCAGAGTCCATGGTTTCTGTCACACCAGAGAGCCCCAAGTACCTTATTTCAAAGCCTACATTTCAAAGCCAGGCCCTTCCTGACTGCCACCTGCCTCGGCACTGGGAAGGTCTAGGGCACCCCAAAGAGGCATTATCACAACCCGCAATGTGGCAGATGGTTCACCCTGAGGGTACCCTGGTCCCCAGCTCCTCCGAGCCCCTGGCTTCCTCACCCACAAGACGGGGACATTAGGACGTTGTGCCCAGATGCTGAAGAATCAGAGATTTGAGGGATTTAAAGGCATCGTGACACCCCCCCCACAAAGGGGGGCCCCGGACCCCGGTGCACATCTGTTGGGCGCCACACTCCAGGTTGGCAGCAAGGTCCAGCAAGCAAGCGACAGACTGCTCTCCTACTTGGCTTTTTCCTGGCAGGACGATGAGGAGGAGCAGACCCCAGCGTGCTCAGCGTGTCATGTGACTGTGTGCGCTCCGAAGGGGGGGGGCACGGGGCGGGGGCTCTTCCCAAGGGCACAGGGAACGGCCATGGAGGGGCCTGAGTGACTCGAATATTCCTGCAGCATCGAATGGCATTTTCTCAAAACTTCAAGATCTTCTCCACTTGTGAAATACTTGATCATTAATGTTCATTTTCTGTAACAGGATCTCAAATGCTTGCTACTTTATATGAATTTCCAGTCACAGCCTCAGTTTCGTCTGCTCCTGGTGTCTTTGCCCTCCTGTGATACTCCTGAAGGCCTGGCGGGAAAGCCCAGTTCACGCAGCCCGCAGCCCACACGAGCCCACGGAGCAAGCGTGCACGAGCGGGCCGGTGAAGGCTGGACGCAGGAGCCAGGTGCTCTGCTGTCTCTGGGGACAGACCCTCTACCCACTCCGTCAGGCCTCACACAACCCTTCTGAATCGCGGAGAAACAATCTCCAGTCCCCTCCAGCCCCGAGGCCCAGAGAGGACTCCGCATGGAAGGGAGACTCCGGGAAGAACGCTATAGGGGGCGTCGTCACAGGCCACTGGGGAGAACCACCCTTGTATGTGGGTTCGATGGGGACAGAGCAGAAGGGAGATGGTACCAGGGAAACCATGGACCCCACAGGATCAGGTCGAAACTCATGCCCTACAAAATCCCTCCAATTCTGAACCCAATCCCAACAGGAAAAACTGGCTGGGCACTTACCCACTTGGCTCAGAAGACCCAAGGCCAGTTCCTGAATCAGACAGTCCCCGGGAGGGCCCTGAGAAGCCCCCACTGGACCCCAGATGCTGAGGAGAAGAGACCAGAGGGGATGGGGCCTGCCAGACTCTGACCACACGCCTCAGGAAGGCAGTGGTGAGGCCTCACGGGAGAAGGGACAGGAGCGGAGCAAGCAAAGCAAGTTCTTAAAACTGTTTAAAGTCATGAAACCAACCGTTTCCTATATGGTGATGTTTTCATGGATGGGTATTTGCGTATTATTTACAAATTGGGATGTTTGAGCAGCAGGTGCACAACATACAGACGGAGACATGGTTTTCGCATTGTATGTTGGTTGGATGGCGTGAGTCAGCAGGTAGTTTACGGTAAATCAAGAACAAAAACAGAAAACAAAAGAGAAAATGAGTCATCAACACAAGCAAAAACTCAAACGTCGAATACCTCACTGGAAAATTTTAGGATTTTAGTAAACTTCGCACATTTTGCTTAAAATGCACCAGATCAAATATTTTGGAAATCTGGAGGCTATGCAGACAGGGTGGCGCTCGTTTGCATTCCTGTTTGTAATGCAAATCCAAAGATGACTCACAGACACTTGTTTTTTTATTTCCAGGCAAAGAAATCAATGTCAGTTTTATGCTTCCTTGGGGATGCTGTCTCTACACGACCCTGGTTAAGGCTATTACTCTATTTTGATTAAGTGGGAGGTGGGAACTGACACTCATATTTTTGCCTAAGGAAAAAAAAGTACATTCACAAAGGAACACATGAAGTGACTACAAATGAACCAAAATAAAGACACCACTAATCCACACACCGGCTCCCTCTCATCTTTTCCGCTCTGGGCACAACAGGGTGAAGGACGGGAGCTCTAGCGGCCAGAGCCAGCGGAGCTTCTGAGCAGAGCGGCACCTCAGTCCTCCCGCCAGCCCTGCTGGGCATCGGGGGCTGACGGCCGCCGCCATGGAGGGCTTATTTGAAGGGAGGTCTGATCCAACCGCAAGCCACCCAGGCCTCGAGTATCCAATAGCTGAGGGACGGACACCGGGCCCCCTGCTTACAGAAGGTCTCTGCCTTGTGTGCGGGCCTCTCTGGCGCCAGAGGTCTCCCCAGAAGACATCTAGGCATCGTGTGCTCTGCACGTCTGGCAACCCTCACCCTTGACACCCGCTCATCATTCTGCCCTCTCTGAGAGGACACACGCCCCTGAAGGAGCCCCAGAGCTGTGTCCTTGCAGATGGGAGCTCGGTGTCTGGATCCCTCTATCCGGGGAACAAAGACCGCTGTGTCCAAGGACGAGGCCCGGAGGGATCAGCAGCCAGCTTGCTCCTCCCAGCAACCACACTGGTACAAACTATTCCTGGATGAGAAGCGCCTGGGCAATGCCACAATGCCAACGGCTAGTGTGACAAACCTCCTTGGTTTTTGCATGAAAATGGCAGCTCGGAACTTTCCCCCGCATTATTTGGGTTGTTAATTTTTTAAAACCATGAAACATACCGCATACACAAAAGAATATGTATAAATACGTGTATAGATGAACATTTTAAAGAAAAGGAATAAAATGTCCATCCATCCATCACCCCACTTAAAGAAAACAGAATGTCACCAAGACTTTCGAAGCCCTTGTCTCCCTTTGTCCTCCCCAGACGTAGTAGCTACCTGCAATTCTTGTTAACGATTTCTTTTCTTCACTGTCTTACCACAAACTCTGAAAACGTGTTATACTTGGCTTCTCTTAACCTTTGTGACGGGACACTACCGTACGCGGCCTTCTCAGACCTGGGCAGACTTGCCGACGGCGAGCAAACTGCTTCTCAGGGGCTTCCCTCCTGATGCAGAGACCACCCTCTGGTGCGTGGGGCGCATCACTCTGTTCACGGGCGGACATGACCGGTGCATTCCGGGGCTGCCGTGAACTGCGTAGCCACGAACCTCTGTGTGAGAGGGTCTCCGGGTCACCTGCCCGGACATCCTCTGGCACATGACCTAAGAGGGAATCCCCGAGCGGCAGGCATGCCTACACCTGACTTTCTGGGGATTGCCACACTTTTCCCAGCAGGAGCGTGGAGGTTCTGGCTGACCTACTTGCTAAGCACTGCATGGCTGGAAGTCCTGTCTGACAAACCGGAGGGTGTGAAAGGGCATCTCAATGTCATTTCACTTTACGTTTCTTTAATTACAAATAAGGTTCATTGGTCATTTCTGTTTCTCATTCTTTTAGCAAAATGCCCAGTTACACCTTCAGCTCATTTTTCCCTTGGGTTGCTTCTGTTTTTCTTAACGATTCACTGAAGGGCCTTGCACATTCTGGACACTAACCTTCACTAACGGTTCAGAAAACCTCTCTGCCCTCCGACCACGCCTTTGTCAATCAATGTCGGTGCATGTGAGGCCTGAGGAGCTCATTCATCTGTTACTGACTTCATCCGGTCTCACGGCTCTGATTTCATCCTACAGGCTCATGGTTCCCAAGCGTAGGACTGGCATGAATCTCCTCCAAACGCCAGGCACATCTGTCCAACGGCCTGTTGGACAAGTCCTGCGGAAGGCCGACGGGCGACCCACCCTAACGCGTACACGCTGCATCCAGGCCGCATGCACAAACAGAGCACAACCAACCGAGTCCACCCAGTCTTCCCCATTTCAATTACAGATACCCCATGTCCCCACGCGCTCGGATCGGACGCCATTCTTGCCTCAACTTTCGCCCAGACCGCGGCTCCACCAGCAGCTCTACCGGAGGACACATTCGGAACGACGGTCTCTCACCTGAGCCCAAGCCCCCAGCCCCTCCACTTGGCTCCCTGAGCGGCACCAGTATTCTGTATTCTCCCAGGCCCAACACTCAATTGTCAGCATCTGCTTCTTTTTTCCCTGAGAATTCTCCAGACCAGGACACTGGAGTCTGAGAATTAACATTCCATGGCCTCCTCGCACCAGCAGCCTTCGGCTAGTGGCTAACAGCACTTGCTGAAAAATACCCCAGCCGCCTTGCCACTTGCAGGGATAACGGAGGTTCAGAGCTCCCAGTGAGGACCCACAGTGGTCACTGCCCTCAGAGTACACAGTCCTCTGGCCGCCTCCCTTCCCTGGCCCACTTCCTTGCTCCCTGGCATTCCTGAGGTCACCTCCCAAATGAATGACTTGCACTGAACTCCTGTCTTGGGGTCTGCTAAGCCCTAACCCACCGAGCTGCTTCTGCCTGTGCCCTGTACTATACTCTCAGCTAGACGTTTGGTCTGAAAATGCAGATCACGTCCCTCCTGTTCCAGCCTCACTCTAAATAAAATCCCGAACTGACCGCGACTGCAAATCCTTCCCTTCTCCTCGTTCCCTCCGCCCCTCGTCGTGCTGCAGGTGCAGGGTGGGTGCAGGGCTCAGGGCTGCTCCCCCAGGGCCCCTGCTCCACGTCCTCACAGACCCAGACATCTTCACTGGCAAGTCACCAAGTCAGGGACATCTCCTCTGGGCACACAGCCATCAAAGCCCCCGCCCCCCGGTCCCGTGTCTCATAACCCTTCACTGCTTTGCCTTCTCCCAGTGCCTCTCATCGTGTGACACTGCGTCTCTCTTACGGGAATGAAACTCAGAGATTTTCATCTTTTGTCCCTGCACTTAGAATACTGCTTACTACCTGATAGGCAGTGCATAAATATTGATAATGGATAATGGGTTCATCCATTTATAACCTTTAAGGGATTCATAACAGATAAGTGAAGGAATGTGATACAAATATCCCCTTCCTCTTTATGGTTTGTCCTTTCTTCTTTTGATGAACAGAAACTCTTCATTTTATAGAATTTTTTTTCAATTATGGATGGTGCTTCCTATAGTGTGCTTAAGCAATCAGCTTAAAGAGAATCTCCTATATTCTCTTCTAAGAGTTTTAAAGTTTTTTCCTCTTATATTTAAGTATTTTCATCCATTTGAAATAGCTTTTTTGTGAATGGATGAAGATCCAATTTCCATCTTTCACTATGTTGATCATCATTATACCTGCATCGATTGTTGAATTATCTCACCACTAAGCAGCACAGTCATATATCAAGGTTCCATACACGAGTGATTCTGATTCTAGTCTCTTGATTCCGTCCATTGGCTCATTTACTCTTCCCCAAGCCACACTCTAGCGCTATAAGTCTTATCACCAACAAGAAGAGTACCTTTCCATGCCCACTGCCCCAGCAGCACCCTCTGCTTCTTAAGTATCGAGTATTTAGGGGGCCTTTGCCCTTTCTGATGAGTTTTAGAAGCAACTTGCCAATTTCCAAAACAAAAACAAATTCACTTATTGAAATTACATTGAATCTACAGATCAATTTGGGCAGAACCATCTCTGAAGTTGACACTATTTAGTACTGACATGTTAACACCATCTACTTAAGTCTCCTTTCCTATCTGTCACTGAGGGTAGGACTTTTCCACATAAAGATCTTGTATTCGGACGTCGTTAGGGCTACAGGTGGGACTGCTGATGCGGTCATGATCTGCAGTCAACTACTTGCTCGGGTGCTCCACTCGGCAGCCGTGCCGAACGCTCTTCTTGGCTCGAGAGGATTCCGGATCTCGTCTATAGATAATAATGTTATCTAGGAATAATGGCAGCTTTGCCTATTTCTGTTCTAATACTTGGATGTTTTATTTATTTTTCTTGTCTCGTTCACTTGTTCTTGTCACTTGTCTTGTTCACTCAACAAGACACTCAACAAGTGTCTACCAAACACCCAAGCCCTGGAATGTGGCAGTGAACCGGACAAACACCTCTAATCCTCATGGGGCTGACATTCACTTTACTGAACCAACCAGGCCCTGAAGTTCAATGTTGAAAAGAAGGAGTGCTGACAGGTATGGTCTTTTCCTAATTTTAAAGGGAATTCTTTCCAAATTCCACCATCATATGAGGTTAGTGCAGGATTTTTGGTAAATTCTCTTCATCAGGTCAATAATTCCTACATTGCCAATAATTTCTATCACGAATACAATTTGAGTTTTATTGAACATCTTCTCTGCACCAATGACAGGACCGCATTAATAGTATCCTTTGATCTGCTAATCTAAATTAGACTCTCTAATGCATTTTACTCAATGTTAATGCATGAGTGTGGAGTGTGATCTTCCTTTATTATATTCTGTTTTTTAAATAATTCTGGTGTCCAGGTTGTACTAGTCTCATGTCAGTAGTTAGGGATGTTCACTCTTTTTCTATTCACCTCAAGAATTCGTTTAGGCTCTTGAAAGAAATTGAAGAAGACACAAAAAGATGGAAAAGCATTCCATGCTCATGGGTCAGAAGAATAAACATTGTTAAAATGTCTATACTGCCTAGGGCCATCTATACTTTCAGTGCCATCCCGATCAAAATTCCACCGGCATTTTGCAAAGAGCTGGAACAAACAATTCTAAAATCTGTATGGAACCAGAAGAGATCCCAAATTGCTAAGGAAATGTTGAAAAAGAAAAACAAAACCGGGGGCATCACATTGCCTGATTTCAAGCTTTACTACAAAGCTGTAATCACCAAGACAGCATGGTACTGGCATAAAAACAGACACATAGACCAGTGGAACAGAGTAGAGAGCACAGATATGGACCCTCAACTCTATGGTCAAATAATCTTCGACAAAGCAGGAAAAAACGTCCAGTAGAAAAAAGACAATCTCTTCGATAAATGGTACTGGGAAAATTGGACAGCTACGTATAGAAGAATGAAACTCGACCATTCTCTTACATTCTCTTACACCATACACAATCCTACACATATACAATCCTAGAGGAGAACATAGGCAATAACCTCTTCGACATCGGCCACAGCAACTCCTTTCAAGATATGCCTCCAAAGGCACAGGAAACAAAAGCGAAAATGAACTTTTGGGATTTCATCAAGATCAAAAGCTTCTGCAGAGCAAAGGAAACAGTCAACAAAACAAAGAGGCAACCCACGGAATGGGACAAGATATTCGCAAATGACAATACAGATGAAGGGCTGATGTCTAAGAGCTATGAAAAACTCCTCAAACGCTCAAAAAACAGATAATCACCTCAAAAAATGGGCAGAAGACATGAACAGACACTTCTCCAAAGAAGACATACAAATGGCTAACTGACACATGAAATAATGTTCATCATCATTAGCCATCAGGGAAGTTCAAATCAAAACCACATGGAGATACCACCTTACACCAGTTAGAATGGCCAAAATTGACAAAGAGAGGTTGTGGAGAGGATGTGGAGAAAGGGGAACCCTCTTACACTGTTGGTGGGAATGCAAGTTGGTGCAGCCACTCTGGAAAACAGTGTGGAGATTCCTTAAGAAATTAAAAATAGAGCTTCCCTATGACCCTGCAATTGCACTACTGGGTATTTACCCCAAAGATACAGATGTAGTGAAAAGAAGGGCCATCTGTACCCCAGTGTTTATAGCAGCAATGGCCACGGTCGCCAAACTGTGGAAAGAACCAAGATGCCCTTCAACGAACGAATGGATAAGGAAGATGTGGTCCATATACACTATGGAGTATGATGCCTCCATCAGAAAGAATGAATACCCAACTTTTGTATCAATGTGGATGGGACTGGAAGAGACTATGCTAAGTGAAATAAGTCAAGCAAAGAGAGTCAACTATCATATGGTTTCACTTACTTGTGGAGCATGAGTAACATGGAGGACATGGGGAGATGGAGAGGAGAAGTGAGTGGGGAGAGATCAGAGGGGGAGACAAACCATGAGAGACTGTGGACTCTGAGAAACAAACTGAGGGTTTGGGAGGGGACGGGAGTGGGGAGGTTGGGTGATCCTGGTGGTGGGTATTAAGGAGGGTGCGTATTGCATGGAGCACTGGGTGTGGTGCAGAAACAATGAATCTTGGAAAACTGGAAAAGTAAAATAAAGTTTAAATATCAAAGAAAAAGACTTTGTTTAAGGTTAGGGTGATCTTTCTTCATATTTTAGGTAGAAAGCTAATGCATACGACTCCTACAATCAGTGATATGAGGCAAGACAGACTGGTTTTCACACCTCACATTGCCTGCTCCTGGCAGGCTTCCTTGAGTTTGACGATGCCATGCATCACTGAGGAAATACGGTTTGAGCCATTTATCAAGTGACACAAAGCTGCCAGGTTTGAGAGGACTCAGAGCAGGGACACTCAGACCCACGCTGCAGTACCAGAAGCCCGACAACTTGGGCCGAGAGACGCAAGGCCCCACGGTGCTGGTGTCTGCGGTGGGCAGATACGCCGTGTGGAGTCCCCGGAAAGCCCGCAGAGAAAGGTCGACGCAAACACCTACAATTCTGGAGCAAGGCCATGCCATTGGCTGAAGACATCACCCATGGGAGGGGCCGCTCCTGGCTACTGGGCCCTGGTGGAGACCGGTGGAGACCGTGAGACAACTGTGTCCTTAGGAGCATGTGTGGCAGGCCCGCCGACAATCAGGTGTTATGGTGGAACCACTGCATCCAGGGCCAAACCCAAGCACATCCAGAGGACACAGTCACATGACAGGCGGCCCAGTGCCCCAGGCCTCTCACCTTTGCCGCACCTGTCTTCCTTAGCTCACTCCTACCCCAACGTATCATGAGATGATCGCTAAAGCCGGGAGAAGAAACTCAAACCCGATCTCCGAGGCGGCTGGCTCAATACACTGGGGCAGCCTCACTAGAACCCCACCCGGAGGCGATCCGGAGGACAGTGGCGAGACAGAGTTCCCAGCGGGGAACCTGATCAGCCCGGAAGGACAAAGAAGCTGCCTGTGGTACTGACTACAAGACCGCAGGCAAGAGCTAAAGCTTAGCCACAGCTCCGGAGGGAACGGAAGTTGAGGAAAAGCATCCAGATGGGCCCAGCCAACCCTTGCATTACACATCGGTGCCCACCCAGAGCACCACAGCTGCGGGGGCACCAAAAACCAGGCCTTGAGATGGTTGACCCACAAGATGACGGCCAGCCTCTATCCTCACCAGCAGATCTGCGAGTGGAGTGACCTTGACGGCTGAGATGAAAGCTGTGCCTCAGCTCAGGAGGTGGGCTCCCTCTCAGCAAAGCTGACCCAGCCACGGCCCCCACCTAACAGCCAGCCTGCTATGCGCGGAAGTCAAGGAGGTCTCTACAGGGCACCGTGCTTTAGGCTGCCAACCAGCCACTTGGTGATAACTGCCTTCCATGGGAACCCTCTCAGCTGGAAGTGGCAGTGGTTTGTCTCATCTGCGATCACTCACACTCTGGGTGTGGCCTGCACCAGCATCGAATTCACCCAACCGGGTTCCACGTAACATCCGCTCAGAGCATGCACAGGCAGGTACAGAGGAGCCGGCGACACAGGGTCCACGGGCATACTCCAGTCCACATCACTCAGGAGGTGGGAACCTCCTGAAATGCTGGAAAGGCCCAGATTAAATGCCGGCTCGGTGACCTGCCTCACGGGGCAGGGATACGTCCTTCAAGGTGAGGGGACAGACAAGAGATGGTGCTCGTGTCCCAGTGTTGCACAGGCCCAGAAAGCAAGACGGGGGAGCAGGGGTGGCCCCTCACTACCCTCCAGCAGCCCAGGTCAGACTGCAGTCTCATCATCTCCATAAGTTTCAGTTTGGCCAATCTAGAGGTCCTGGCTCAAGGGATAGTGAAGTGTTCCACTATGGAATGCTGTCATGGTGGCCCCCTTGTCACTTGCCCCCTCTCATGCCATAAGACCAGCAGGCCGAGCAGAGCGTCCAGGCTGGCCGGGGTGCTTGATGCTGGTCACTGAGAAGGGCAGAGCTACCACCACACAGGGCAGGAAGAAGTCTATCTGGAAATCAGGGGGGTCACCAGGGCCTTTCCAGATGCTCTATGACCAGTCTTAATGACGACTGAGGTACTATGTCAGCCAGAACCACACGAGTGTGACGAGCTGGGGCTTGGGCCACACAGGGCGACAGTGTAGGCTCCCTGATCTGGCCCAGCAACCCTTGCCGCAGCAGGCTGGCCACCAGTCAGGCGACGCCAAGAGGCGGACAGGAAGGATATGTGCGAGAGCCTCACCTGGACTCAGACGAGCTCCAGGTGGTTCCCGACCCCCTGCCCCAAACACGGAGGCCGGCACCACCCCGAAGAATAAGAGAAGTGAGCCCGGTGTAAGATGTGGGCAGAGCTGAGTGGGGCCGGGGTCACAGCAGTCAGGCACTCCTGTCCAGCCCTGTCACCAGGAGTACCAGGAGCCTGGTACTCCTTCTTCCCCAGGGCTACCAGAGCCTCCACGGGAGGGCTGGAGGCATCTGACAACTGAACCCCAGGCGCGGCCCACAGCTGTGGACTGACCAGTGCAGAGGCAAGGGCTCTGAGCCATGGCCCCCTTGTCTCTGGGCCCCCTGGGGGACGAACCAAACCCACCCCAACACTGGGCTCCAGATCCAACACACCTGATGCTCCTCTGCTTACCACCCATTTCCCCAAACCCCGCTCGCGCGGTTTTGCCTGGGAGCGCTTCCTAGAACGGCCCGTACAAGAACCCCACTTTCGTGCCTGCTCCTGGAGAACCCAGTCTAAGACAGAGCGGAGACGTTTTGCCATTTAATTCTAACGTCATGCACTGTACTCAAAGCATATCGCCTGAATTCAGATTCTGTGACATTTGTTGAGACAAGTTTATGTTGTAGCATTGGCCAGTTTTTGCCCATAACCCGCGTATGATATGGACAAGTAGTCTCATTTACACACACACACACGTAAAACAAACCTGATATCCTAAAATAGTCTAAATTCACTTCATGTAATTTGGTGCCAAGTTGCTCGATTTCTTAGACACACGCAGATTTAAAAGATTCTTGTCTTCCTGGTCAGTCATTCCTGATGGAGCTTCTAGGTGACTCTCAGACCACCAGACCAGAAGACCTTTTGGAAACCACTTTCTTATCCAAGAAAATACGTTTCCCGAGATAATACCCAACCCCCAACTCCACCTCTGGAGAGAAGCCCCCTTCTTTCCAGGGGCTCCTGGGGCAAGAGAGAGGGAGCCTAACACTCAGGACCCGGAGGTCCACCGAGGGAGCCCCGCCCAGAAGGAAACCAGTCTGGGGCCTTGGAGGAAGGACAGGAAACGCTACTCACCGCAATCTCTGTTACTAAAATATCAGTTATACTTCCCAACACAGTGACAAAGTCAAAGACGTTCCAGGCATCTCTGAAATAGTTCTAGAGAGAAAAAAGAGCAGTTACTGCTGGAAGCTGGTGAGGCAGAAGCCAGGCGCGGAGCCGCAGGAGTGTCCTCATCGAGAAAGGAGCAGAGGGACAAGGGGGCCACCCCAGGTGGGTGAGCAAACACCTGTGGGCCTGGGCAGGTGCAGAACCGAAAGCTGTACATCCAGAGAGGGGGAGCATGGCCCCGCCTGTCTCCAGGAGCTGGGCTGGGGCGGAGCTCAGGCAGCTGAGAGCCCGGGAGCAGCCTCTTCCTCGGGGCCCTGGCAATGTCGCATTTGCTCTGGGGGCTCGGGGAATTCCCAGCTCCACGCTCTGAGTCCCTGAAGGGTCCCCTACAGAGAGGGAGCCAGAGTGCGGACCACCAAAAGGCTAAGAGGGAGCCAAGGCACCTACCAGCACCCCAAAAGCGATGATCTTCAGCACACATTCCATGGAGAACATGGACGTGAACACAATGTTCAGGCATTTCAGCATCAGCTCATACTCATACGGTGCATCATAGAACTGCGTGGGGAACGCGTGCCATCGGCCACAGGTTCGGCTGCCCCACGACACCCCCACCTCGACCTCCTGCCAGAGCACAGAGAACTGCGCGCCTGCCGCCCAAGGTAGGGACCGCCGTCCCTGCCCTCCCCGTGGTCTCCCAGGACACGTTGGCTCAGCCCACAGAGAACCCCGGGCACGGGGCTACAGCAGGCATCCCATGCTGCCCAGGAGGTGATCAGCCGCGACGGCGGCCCTCTCACACCCCAGCTGTCCCCCACTGTCCCAGGCCCACATACCTTCATCATGAGCACCACCGTGTTGAGAGCGATCATGGCCATGATGAAGTACTCAAAGGGAGGTGAGACCACAAATGTCCACGTCTTGTACTGGAATGACTGCTTGTCCTTGGGCATGTACCGCGTCAGGGGCTTGGCGCTGATGGCGAAGTCGATGCAAGCCCTCTGCATGGGGAAGGGGCAGTGAGCACCCGGAGCGGGCAGGGGGACCCCCACCCCAGAGCACCCAGAGCATCCCACCCGTGTCCTCCACCATCGCAGGCAGCCCGGACCGGCCTCCTCCTTCTCTCCCCACCCCGGAGCTCTGGGTGGGCCCGCGTGCACACGGGGCAGAAGGGGGAGCTCTGGGTGGGCCCGCGTGCACACGGGGCAGAAGGGGGAGCTCTGGGTGGGCCCGCGTGCACACGGGGCAGAAGGGGGAGCTCTGGGTGGGCCCGCGTGCACACGGGGCAGAAGAGGGAGCTCTGGGTGGGCCCGCGTGCACACGGGGCAGAAGAGGGAGCCACCCACCCACGACCCGCGCGCACCCACCTCGTTCTTCTCCAGGCTGCACTCAGACATCGCCTTGTCCCCCTGCTCCTGGAAGGTGATGATGATCAAGGCCACGAAGATGTTGACAAAGAAGAAGGGGAAGACGACGAAGTAGACCACATAGAAGATGGACAGCTCCATGCGGTACCCGGGGCTGGGGCCCTGCTCCTCGTAGGTGGCGTCCACGGAGTGTTTCAGGACCCTGCGCCCAGGGCAAACACCCAGTGTCGGGGGACCCGAGGAACAGAGCCGGGGGAGAGTCAAGACCTGCTGAGGCCTCCATACCCAAGCCCAGGGATGGCACGAGGAAGGGGGTGCTCAACACTGCGGGCCCCTGCCCGCCCCCCAGGACTACAGTCCCCCGAGGCGGACGACCTTCCCGACGGGCTTGTACACGGGGCTGGTGCGGAGCCATCAAGGGGCGGTCTCCGGGGCCCAGAGGTCCTAACCCCAGGACAGGTGGAGGCCCAGGAATTCTGCCCTGCTGACTCCTGGCTCACACCAGTTCATGCCCAGCTTCACCTGCCTTTAGAAAGCCCTGGGCTCCAGACACAGCACTGATCCCACCGTCTGCATGGCGGTCCTCCCAGCCCCAAAGGGAGTCCCCTGTCATCCAGTGTGGCACAGAACACATACATCCCTCAGCCCACCCTTAACTAGGGCCAGAAGGGCAGGACAGGGAGACGCTGAGCAGCCCCATCCTCCCTCCGGCCTTCAGCCCCTCAGAAACGATTCTCAGGAGATCGCTGTGCTGTGCACCTTGTCTGGATCTCCTGCTCCTCCCACTCCTGGAGAGCAGGGGCATTTGCCAGGTGACTAAAACATGCCCGGACGCAGGGTGGGGACCCCCTGCCCGAGCTGCCCCTCTGCTCTCCCTGCTCTGCCACGTGGAGCCAGTGAGCACTCACATGGGCCACCCTTCTCCCGTGGACACCGTGAACAGCGTCAGCAGAGCCCAGAGCACGTTGTCGTAGTGAAAGTCATATTTCTTCCACTGCCGCGGCTGAGCCTCCACCTCCTCCTTCTCGTAGTCCAGATACTGGCCCCTGGGGACGAGGACACACACGAGGTCAGAGCGTAAAGACAGAGGATCCAAACACACACGTTTGTCTACAGCCAGCTGATTTCTGGAAGGGCGGCCCGTCCAACGGAGGAAGAGCAGTCTTCTCCACAGAGAGCGCTGGGCAGCGGGGGCCGCTCGCAGAAGAAGGAAGCTGGACCCCACCTCCCCCCAGGTACAAGACCCAACGCAAAACGGACCGAAGACGTGAAGGTGAGAGCTGACACTAGAAAGGTGTGAGACGACGACCCCTGGGGCCTGGAATGAGGGAAACGACTGTTAGACGGGACGCCAACCCCAAAAGGAGTAAAGCAGGCGTCATCAAAATGGAAAGCTTTGTGCTTCAGGGCCTCGTCAACACGGAACGGGACCAAATACCGGAAAATCGTCTCTCTGGTAAGAGTTGGATCTAGAGTATATAAAGAACAATTTTAATCAATTATAAAAAAAAACAAATGCCCCAATTAAAAAAACAGGTGAAATGTCCGGATCGGCATTTCTCCAAAGAAGGTCCACCGACGTCCGATCAGCACACGGAAGACGTTCAGCATCAGGAATCATCCAAGAAATGCAAAAGAAAACCACGGTGAGATGCCGCTCTATGCCCAGGAGGCGATAAGTAACTCTTAAAAAGGAAAATAACAGGGACCGGCAACGTGTGGAGAAATGCGGGCTCTCCGCACCGCTGCTGGGGACACAGACCGGGTCGGCCGTGCCGGGAGAGCCCGGCGGCCCCTGAGACGGGGCAGCAGAATCCCCATGGACCCGTCAAGTGCAGGGCAACGCGTCCACGCCGGAGAGATGAAAACATCCGTCCACACAAACGCTTCACGGCAGCCCAGTTACACCGGCCGAAGAACGGAAACCACCCAGATGCCCACTGGCAGAGGACCAGGTAGACACTCTGGGCCACACCCGCAGCACGGAATAAAATCCAACCATAAACGATGTTTGGACACACGTTACAGCGCGGGTGACCTCAAAAATGAAAGAAGTTAGACAAAAAAGACCACATAGTTATGATTTCCTGCAGACGAACAAGGAAATCTGTAAAGACGAAAAAATAGATTCACGGTTGCTGAGGGCTAGAGATGGGGAGCTGGTGGGTAATAGCGGACATCGGAGTTTTTTGTGTTATTTTTAACTTACGAACATGTTCTACAATTGACGGTGGTGATGGTTGCCCATATCTGTGAATGCATTAAAAAATCACTGAACTGTGTACTTTCAGGGGCTGAGTCCTGGGAATCACACGTTAATAAAAACAAAGCAAACCACGGAATGGGGAAGAGGATGAGTCTTTGCCAATAAACGGTGCCGGGCCGGCTGGGGGTCCGTCTACAGAAATCCGTCTGTATCCACACTCACCTAACACACAGAAATCAACCCCAGAGAGATCCCAGATCCAAATGTGAAAAGCAAAAAAACTTCTAGAGGAAAACGTAAGAGGACTTCTCCCCGACCTTCAGATAGATTTTCTGAACAGGACACAAAGACCATTAAATATAACAGAGATAAAGTGGACTATACTACAATCACGACTTTGTTTTTTGAAAAGACACGTTTTAAAAAGTTGAAAACACCCCACAAAGGAGAAAAAGACAACCGTAACCCATAGATCTGACAAAGGATGGCGATCTAGGACCTTACAAAATTCCTGCGAATCAGAAAGAGAAAGACAACCCATACAGGACAACAGGGGAAGCCGTGCCCAGACCCTTCCTGGGACACTGAGCGGTCCATCACCTGGGGAGGACCCAGCATCACCGGCTACCACACGAATCGCACCACGGAGAAGGGCCACCAGCCCCACGTCAGAAAGGCTGAAGAGCACAAGACAGAAAGCCCGAGTGTGCCCCGGACGAGTCAGGAGGGCCTCCGACTAGAAACATCTCCCATGCCCAGCAGGCACAGAGGGGCAGGCACGTGGTGACACGCTCCTACCAGAGAACACTGCCTGAACAGAGGCGACAGGGGCCATCGCCTGCGGGGGGAGAAGCAGCCGCCCCTGCTGCCCTGCTCAGCACCCCAGTCCCTACCTCCCTTTCCCCTAGTCCCCCCACCAAACACCCCTCTCCGGCTTCCTGTGGGGTGGGGCCAGGTCCAGAGAGGGCAGCCCCCTGATCCCAGGGCCTGGCCTGGAGCCCTCCGGCCACTGCAGGGGTCCCCGTGTTCTCCCCGATGTCCGTGGGCAGGAAGAGCACGTCGCGTAGAGTGGCCGGACCCTGACTCTGCTGAGGGAGACGAGCCAGACTCCCCCGTGTGGCCTTGAGGCAGAGGCACAGCTCTCAGTCTGCCCACGCGGCCCCTCCCCAGCCCCACCCGGCCTCGGCTCACCTGCAGTCCCTCTCCAGCCCCTTGGACTCATCGGTGCAGTAGAAGAACTTGCCCTTGAAGAGCTGCACGGCGATGACGGCGAAGATGAACATGAACAGCATGTAGACGACCAGGATGTTGAGGACGTTCTTCAGCGAGTTCACCACGCAGTCGAACACGGCCTGCAGGGGCGGGGGCCCAGCTCAGAGGCTCGGGGTCTCGGCTGGACCCACGGAGGGACCCGCCACCCATCCCCCGACACAGCCGCTGCGTCTCCCGGGACTTGGGGGGGCAGGAGGCGTGAGAAGGGGCCACACAGCCAGACGGCCCGGACGCTGGCAGAACACTCACGGGACAGGCCACCTGCATGAGGCCGGCCTGGAGCCCAGGTCAACCAGCGTCGGGAGGGGCCCACAAGGCGGGAACGGGGTCGGGGTGGGGAGACGGCCAGCCCTCTGCTCCGGCCAGCCCTCTGCTCCGGCCAGCCCTCTGCTCCCGCGTCCGGGCCTGCCGTGGCGGGGGCGGGGAGGGCACGCTGTGCCCCTGCCCATCAGTGCGAGCCAGCATGGGGCGGAAAAGCCGCAGTGCTGTGGCCAGCTCCAACACGGGAACTTGAAGCATGTTTTGGTGTGGCCCAGAGGTGACTCTGCCATCTGTTAGCACCACCACCAAGGCTTCTTCTCAGGACCTTCCCCGCCTGGAAGCTCAGCTGGCCCTGGACTGCCTGGCGGACCCTGGCCTGGTCCCTGTCCCTCAGAGCTGAGGGGACCCCCGGCAGCCCGGGCTGTGCAAAGAAGCAGGTGCGCGATCATCTCCTGAGATGCCGCCTGGCACACTCCGACACCAGCGGCTGTCTCAGCAAGTGCGGCCGCGGCCCCCTTGCCCAGGGGCCAAGACACCTCTGAGCTGTCCGCCCAGGTCTGAGTCCCCACCTGAGGCTGCCTTCAAGCCACCCCCAGCCCCCTCCCCCAAGCACACCGCCTTCTGTAATCCCCACACTGCTTCAGGTCCGCGAGGCCTGCCTCTGCGTGCTGTGCAGGAGACATCACTGCACCATTTGGTGGGTTAACCGAGTGGAAGGTTCGCAAGCACTCCTCACAGTGAGGGCCACGCTCAGTACGTATCGTATTTTAGCACAACTCCAAGGGCTTGGGTTCACACTCTTTCCTTTCTCCAGGACCTCAGCCACGCCAATCCTTGAGGCCCAGTCCAGGAACCACTTCTCGGGAGCACCCGCCCTCCCTGCGTCTCCCTCAGGACCCTCTCTCTACCTCTCTCGGCAGCCCCTTCTTCCTTTTTTAAATTTAATTGATTTCATTTAGTTAGAGAGAGAGAGAGAGGAAGGGCAGGGGAGAGAAAGAATCCCAAGCAGACTCCCCCCTGAGCACGAAGCCTGACTCAGGACTCGATCCCACAACCGCGAGACCATGACCTGAGCTGAAATCAGGAGCTGGACCCTGAACCACCCAGGCGCCCCGCAGCAGCCCCTCCCCTTCCCTGTACAACAGCTGCTGGTGCTGCTGGGTCAAGGGAGAGGAGCCTTCCAGAACATTCCCGAGAGGAAGCTCTCCTTTGGGGACACGGAGCTGAGGGAGCCGGACCCACTTACACAACGTGTGATCTCCCTGAGCTCCGCTCATCCCGTCCCACGATGGGGGCCGCAGCCAGACAGGGTGAGTTCTATGGACACACGCACACCACACGCCACACGTGTGTGCACTCACACGCGGCACACATCCACACGGCACACAAGGCAGTCACACTTGCGCACCCACATGCACAGACACGCACACACACGCACATACACGGCACACATACGTGCACGCACAGCCCTGCGCTCACGTGACAGCCCTGCACGCTGCCCAAGCCCAGGCCCAGGCTCTCACCTTGAGCTTGGGCAGCCGTTTGATGGTCTTGAGGGGCCGCAGGACGCGCAAGACTCTCAGGGACTTGATGGTGTTGATGTCTTTCCCTTTGGATCCTCTAGAAGGGAGAAGCCACACATGCAGACAGCAGGACGCACACCCGTGCCGCTCCCACAAAGCCGCCGGGTGGCACTCCCCTGCACATTCGGTCGTAGGCCCCAGGGCGGACGGCCTAGGAACAGGCAGGCCTCCGCCCGGCCAGCCCCACGGGCCGCCGCACCCTTCCTGCGGGAACACAAGCCAGGCCTCGTCTGAGCAGACCAAGGCCAGGCCCAGGGCAGCAGCACCTGGTATACGGGGAAAGCCAGGCCTCCGGGCGGAAAGAACCCATTCTCACAGACACGTCCACCATCTCTGTGCCGGGGGTCCCCTAAACGCCCACCCAAACCGGCTTCATCCGGCCGCCATGTTGACACCAACCATGGGGCTAAAGAGGAGAGAAGGGAGCCGGCCCTAGGACTGCAGACCTGGCTCGGAAGCCCACGAGCCATTAGGGCAAGAGCCTTCTGGAAGGGCTGGTCTCTCTTGCCTTTCAGTCCTGGTAGAGGGAGGTGAGGGGAACATGACTGGATCTCCCTGCCTGTCCTCACTCAGCTGCTCCCACACTCCTCCAGACGATGTAAAACTGACTGGGAGGGAGAGGAGGAGAAGGAGGACAGGCATGCGGGAAGCAGAGGAGTGAAGGAGGGTAAGCAAACGTCAGCTGAGTACCGGGCAGCGGAAGGGACGGAGCCACGCAAGGGTGGACAAAAGAAGAAAGAAAGAAATACCAAAGGAACGAGAAAACCAGAGAGGGAGGGAAGGAGGAGGAAAGAGCCCACAGAGAGACACAGAGAGCAGCAGACAAGAAAACCCAGTGTGGGGGAGTAAGACAGAGAGTCAGGAAAAGAAAATTCCAGGTACCCGACGCAAGCTTGGAGATCCAGGACCGGTAGGCCCAGATCGGGGCCACGCACAGAGGAAGCTGGGGCAGCCCTAGCTGGCTCCCTCAGGCTGCCACGGGCCCAGCTGTTGTCAGACTCTGGGGGCAGCCTTCTCGCCAACCCAAAGCCAGGGCAGATAGCGGGGGAGGGGGGTGATCCCCCGAGTGAACTTCTCACTGCCGAAGGAGGCGGTTCTTAGAGGCAAGGCCACAGCACCCCTCAGCAGTGGCTGAGGACTCAGGACTGGGGGTCCTAGTCCACCCTGCTCAGAGGTCACCTCCCTCCGAGTTCCCAAGGAGCCTGCACATGGGGAGAGGGGGCAGGGCCTCCAATGGTCTCTGGGCTCCTGCTAAGCTCTAGGGAAAGGCAGCTACGAGGCTCAGGTGGGACCTGTGGGTTAAGGAGAGCTGGGGAGCCCTCGTCCCTTGTATCTGCCCCAAGACCCAGCCAGGGCCTACATCCCCGAGCCAGGTCAAATTCCCTCTGAAACCGCCAACCTCCAGACACCGTGTCAGGTGTTCCTGTCACCCCAGCATTCCGGACACCCGCCCCCAGGCCAGGTTCCTCCAGAGGCCCTGCAGACCAGTCCCAAGAGAATTGGGGCAGGGTGGGCGGGCAGACCCCCAGCAGATACAGAAGGGAGGGTCACTGCTTTCCTTTCCTAGGGGAGGGCTCTCTGCAGGGACAGGCCTCAAAGTGGTCCATGCTCTGTGTCTAGAGGCCTCACTTCTCGCCTGCTAGCTCAGAGCTCTCTCTCACTCTGAGCCCGCCCGGCTGGACTGTACCTCTTCCCTGTCTTACTCCTAAGCCCCTCACTGACACTTTATATACAAAGAAAACCGGTTATGACCCCCACAGTAGATGCTGCGCATTGCCGGGAGGCAGTCGTGGGGAACAGAGAGAAGAAAGCAAACCCCACTGCCGAAGAACACACATGGGAAGTTTCATCAGGATGGCCAACATCCCGGCAGTCACAGGGACAGCAGCTCCCACCCAGGCCCTCACTGCCCTCAGGGCCCACATTCCCGGCCTCCAACACTCACTTGGGGTGCCCCGCTCACCAAGGGCTGGCCTTGCCCCAGCCCCAGCCCCAGCCCCCAGCCCGGTCCCCAGAGGTGAGGCAGCGACCCATGGCCTGGGGACACGGCTCCCGGCAGCATGCACTCTGGACAGTGGAGGGTGAGCAGAGGTGCGACATGGTAGTGAACCGGCCCGGAGGGGCCACGCTGTGCTATGATGTGGGGCAGTGTGAGGGGCAGAGGGAAGGCATTACCCCATGAAGCTCCTACCGAGAGTCCAGCAACAAAGAGACAAAGAGAAGAGAGTCAGTGAGGAGGCGCTGCCGTCCCCGAGTGCTCAGAGAAGATGCAGACACCGTCCCTCAGGTCCTCCTGACCTCTGGGTCTCCCCTGTAGCTCCACCCCAGCCCCCACACCTGCCCCACGCCCACCACCATGCAGGGTCTGAGGGCATCGATCCAGGCCCAGCCACAAGGGAGCTGAGTGTCGCCCACTAGGGAGCCAGAGAAACCGGGGGTCTAACACAGCAATGGCACCCGCCAGCGGCCGCCAGCTCCGGCTCTCCAGGTGGCACAGCCGAGGTCGGGGCAGGTGAGTGGTTCTCAAAGACCTGAGAGGCAAGCACCAGCGGAACCGGAGGCCTGCCCACCCAGTGTCAGAGCCACAGGCCGTGGCGGGGACAGGTGACCATGAGAAGCTTTCAATCCCACACAGCCCGGTCCCAGGTAGACAGGAGGGGAGCGGGGGCCCCCTCCTGCCCAAACCGCACACCCACCACAGCCCTGGGATGGCAGCCCAGCCAGACCCAGGGCAGACATGGTACTTACGAGAAGGCAAATGCCACCAGGGCCCCACTGACCACGATGAAGTCCAGAATATTCCACAGGTCCCGGAAGTAGGCCCCAGGGTGCAGCAGAAGTCCCAAATCAATCATCTGCAGGGGAGAAACACATATTAGGTGCTGAATATTTCAGAAAGCAAAGCAGGGCCAGGCCCCAGACTCATGGGGTTGGGGGGGAAGGATGACACACCGATCATGTCTTCTAAGGGCCTCAGCAGGACCTCTGAACCTCAACACCATTGATCCAAATATCCCTACATGGTCACGGCTGGCCGAGATCTTGCCTGGGCTCCCCACCCCTCGGTGACACCCTCCCCTTGCCGGGCTGCAGTCATCCCCCACCCCAGGAAGCCCACACCCTGCCCAGGCCCGCAGGGGGTCAGCTCTCTGCAGCAGGAGCAAGAGCTGGTGGGGTTCACAGGGACCTGGCTCTGCCAGTCCCACAGCTGCAACTCTGGCCAGCACCCCAATGTCGCCAAGCATCAGCTTCCATGCCTATAAAATGGGACGACAGAGAACACGCCTCCCCCATACGTCTGCAAGAGCAAGAGGAGAAGCGGAGTTCGCGCACAGACAGACAGACAGACACACACACACACACACACCAGTTACCAAGCCGCGGGCACAACCTAACCTAAGGCCCTGTGGGCAAAGACTGCACACGTGCGTGCACACACACGCACAGCCACTTGTCAGACGCTGAGGAAGGAGCGAAGCCCGTCAGGACTCAAGACGCAGAACCCAGCACGGTGAAGGGGCGCATCCGTCACCTCACAGGACGCACGAGAGCGCTTCTGAGCACACGTCCTTGCACCCACTCAGCCCTCCCTCCTCCCAGCCTGACATCACGAGACCGGCCCGAGGGGGACACGTTCCCGGGAGCCTGGAGGCCTGGCTGGGGGGTGGCAGAGGCAGGAGTGGCCCCCGGGGGTTCCCCCAAAGCGGGTGTGCGTCTGGTGAACTGGCCTCCGCCCCCGCCACACCCATGAGCACCACCGCGTGCTCGCGTTGTCTCGCGAGCACACACCCAGGGCACAGCCAGCAAATGACTCACGAGCAGCCCCGGCCCGGCCGGCCCATCGTGAGGGAAGACGAGCGAAGCCCTGGGCCACCAGGGAACCACACATCTCACCTTTATCACCATCTCAAAGGTGAAGACGCCTGTGAAGATGTAGTCCATGTACTTGAGAGCCTAGAACCACAGGAGGGCCTGTCAAAGGCCAGCCCGGACCGTCATCCCCATGCCCCCGGAGCGAGTAGACGGGACCCGGCCCGGCCCCCTCCAGCCCGAGGGCCGCACTCACATTGTTCCTGGGGGAGTCTGTCCGCACTGGGTCCTCGGCGGCCAGGGCGATGCTGCTGAGGGCAATGACCACAAGGATGACCATCTCAAAGTAGCGCATGGTCACGATGGAATGGCAGAAGCGGCGAAGTCTGCGGGCAGAGCACGGACCGCGAGGCCCCGATGAGCGGGACCGGTCCCTCCCCGGGCCACACACCCAGCCTCTCCCTGCGCACCGCGCCACCCCAGACCCGTGTTCTGCTGTGTCCCTGCAGGTGGCGGACAGTGGCCAGGCGCCTGGTGGTGCCTCCGAGTCCTGAGGGGCATCCCGGGAAGAGGGCCAGGAAGGCTGCGGGAACCCACAGCAGAGCCGGCACACGAGGGTTGAGGGCTCGAAGCCACCCCACACAGTCCCCTGCTGTGTGTGGTCGGCCGTGCCCTCTACAGATTTACAGAGATTTACAGAGGCGGTGGTGGGGGGGCTCTGCTCAGAGAGGACAAGGCTGGACCCCAGCCTCCTGTGCACGGCGGGGCCTCTCTGGAGAGTGCAGGACCCTCCTCTAGGTCCGAGCTGGCCCGTGCTCATCCCCCCAGGGCCGCGGGGTCCCCCTCCCAGGGCTGTGGGGTCACCTGCCTCCCTGCGGCACCACGGGCATTACTGACCACGACTCTGCTCTGTTAGGCACATGCTGGACCCTGGGGCCTGGTGCTGCACGGGAGTGTGGCCAGACACCAACGGGAGACTCTGAGGTGCTGACAAAGCCTACGACACGGCAGCAGGCAGTGACCAGGAGCTCTGGGAAGACCCCTCGGTGGGGGGGAAGGGGGGGCAGGGAAGCCAGTCCCAGGGGACAGGGAGGAGCAGCCACAGAACCAGTGCCTGGGGGAGGCGGGGACAGACCCGTGTCTCCCCTCTGCAGCCCGGCCCCCTCTCTCACCACCACTTCCTATTCTTGGGGCCGTAGGTCTGAAGGGACCGTCCACCTCCCAGCCACACCCACCCACTCTCTCTCTGCCTTGAAGGGGCTACTGTGCTCCCCTCTTCACGGTGACCACTGCCATACTCTGGCCTCCCCACCGACCAGAGCCTCTGGTGACCACCTGCCACGCCATCCTCTGTGCACACACGCCTCTCCTCCCTTCTCCGGGACACACTGTCTCTGCCTCTTTCATCCTGCGTCTCAGGACTGAATGTCCCCCTCAGCTCTTCCCCTCACACATGCCCGGAGTCCACCCGGCTCCCAATCCCCAGCAGAGACACGACGCGGACTGCCCCTGCTCCACAGGACCCGCACCCGCCTGCCCCCAGCTCAGGGCGGGGTGGGGGGACAGCCAGCATGCAGAAACTCTGGGGGTCATCCCTGACATCTCCTTCCCTCTCCCCATCTAATTTACCAAGTTCCGCAGATTCTCTCCAAAATGTCTTCCCAAGCATTTCACTCCCAAACTCCCCCCACGACCACCATCATCAGACCTGCCTCATCTCCTCCCGAAGACCTGGCCCGCCCGCGGAGCTCTGTGCAGGGCTCTGCGGAAGCCCAGGCGGGCCGTGTCCCCACCGACCCCCGCGCCTGCCACCACCCGCTCCTCCGGCACACGTCCGTGCTCGCAGGCAGGACCGTGCTCCCTAGCAGAGCCCAGTGAGCTCCCGGGAAATGGGTGCCGAGCGAAAGCACGAGGACAGGGAGGGAGGGTGGGCAGTGGAGGCTGGGCAGCGAGAAGGCACGTGTGGAGGGGTGGGGCCGGAGGGCGCAGCCGGACGCCCTCAGTCAGATGCTCCGCCCTCAGGACCCCTGCTGCCCCGCACCTTCACTCTGTCTATTGCCTCTGCCGGGGACGGTCTCCCTCCCCTTCCTCACCAACCTCACCTCCCACTGACACCCAACCTGACCTTCTCACCCTAACATCAGTTCCCTCAGCAGCTCTGGGCTGCCTCCTAGTACCTCCCACCCTGGGAGGTCTTAGGTGCCCTACTGATTCGTCTGGTTTGCGGTCTGTCTCTCCGACCTGCACAGAAGCTTATCAAGGACGGGCTCCTTGTCCGTTCTGCTCGTTCCCCTGTTCTCCCAGCACCTAACCTGCCGTTAGGTAAGTACTGGGTGGCCTACGGCACCAGTTGGACTGATGAGGGGACGAGAAATGCTGGCGACTTCATGATAAACAGAGCAGAGAAACACAGGGCGGACACGTGAGTGGACATCGTGGACACACGCAGGCGTGCGTGCACAGTGGGCACGACGGAAGGTGGACCCACGAGGGACATAAATGGGACACGTGCGTGGCAATGAGCAGTCCCAGCAGCGGGGATGCAGCTCTGCGGCTGACCGGGTTCAAGCCCTAGCCCTACCGCTGGGGCTCACGCCTGTGCATCTGCAGACGGGCCTGGGGCCTTCCTGTGGCTCTCCGTCCTCATCTGTGGGGTGACCGCAGACTGCTGGGGTGATCAGGACTCTAGTACATGTAAAGTGCACGGAATCCATGCCCACCAGGCCACGTCTAGCACACGGTGCTCCCATGCACGTGGACCATGCCACGGGACAGGCGCGCGGCATGGGCACACAAAGGAGACTCACAGGTTGGTGGGGCTTAAACAGAACATGGAGCTGTACGGCACGATGGGTCGGGGGCCGCTCCGCATCACACCATCAGCCTCCGCCTCCTTCTTCCCCTCAGCTTGGCTTTCCAGGTCCACGTTACCACCTACAAGGACACAGGGCCACCCAGTTAGAGACGTGGTGCCTGCGAAGCCGGCATCACACGGCCTCACCCGTACAGCAGACAGGTTCCAGCCCCAACCCCATTGCCCTCCAGGGACCCAGCCAGGGACCGGCGTGTGCCTAAGACCCAGCTTCACAGGAGACTCCCTCCAATAGCGGCCGAGGACGGAGCCAGCACTGGGCGCCCTTCTTCCCCTCCCCCTGCACGAGGGTCAGGGTGGGAGAAGCACCGAGCCCTGGGCCCCTGGCTGTGGGCACCTCTGCCCCCACTAGGGACCACTGGTCTAGATGTTCTATGAACACCAAAGTCCCCCTCGGCCCCCAAGACCAGGGCCATCAGGCTCCGTTCACTGGGTTCAGGGCTCGGTGCCTCCTGGAGAAAAGGTGACACGTGTCTGTGCGGTGAGAAAACCCCACAGGGATCTCGGGCCAGCAGGACAGGGAGGAGCAGGGGCCTGCCCTGGACCACAGACACTCCTCTGAGCCCGGGAGTCCAGGCGGACCCAGCCTGGGACCCTGGCAAAGGCCTACAGAGCCAGGACGGTGACCCAGGGAGGACTTCAGCAGAGCCCACATCTCGCAGGGCCCCCCGCTCGGCCCCTCGCCGCTCGCCACCCTGCCCCTCAGTCCTATCCTTTGCTCTCCCACCGCTCAAACTACCAGGGCTCAGACGCCCTGTTAAGCGGATTCTCTTAGGTAGATTCCCGCTCCTGTTAAGTGGATTCTGGTGTCTGTGCATCATGCTTTTTCCCCCACTGACTCCTCATTTCTCACAATCCCAAGGTGCGTTTCTGTTCTTGCGGGTAACGGAGTTTCTGAGACCACAGGGTGCCCGGGAAGACGGGGCAGTGACTTGGAGCCAAGGCCCAGGACTGGACCTCACATGGCGTCTCACGAGAAACGGGATGTTAGAAGGCAGCGGAGAGGAGGGTGCGGTGGCCAGTCCCAGGGAGACGGCTCGGCCCGAGAAAAGGCCCCGGGCACGTGGAAGAGCTCAGGGAGGTGGCTCCCACTGACGTCATTACAGAATCTTCCAGAAAGCCATTTGGCAAAGAAGTCCTACAGAATTCTACTCACTGATTTAATCTGTAGCCTGCATTCACAAAGGTGTTTGTTGTCAGTTCTTCTACAGTAACAAAAAACTACAAAACGCACAACCGTAGGAAAAAGACTAAGTATGCAATATTCACATGATTCACCATACTACAGATATTTAAAATGCCTACAAATACTTTCAATGACAAAAGAAGCTTACGATATTGTGAGTTAAAAAAAAAAAAAAGGTTGCGTAGTTGTATATCCCGGATGAGCTCAACTCCAAAACAGTAACACGTGTGGGGAGAGAAGCAACACCAAAACAGTACTAATTGTGGTGATCGCTCAACAGCGGACAGGAATTTTAATTCTCTTCACATTTTTATCATTTAAAACAATTTTTTTCATGATGAGCATGCGTTACTTTTAAATTAAGAAAAATTTATTATTTTAAAACCATAGCTTTTCTTTTCAGACTCCTCAATAACAGTAAGGCAGGACCAATATGGACTCAATGAAGGGTTTTGCTGCACAAGATAAGTGGAACAAAGACGCCAGACACTGGATGGAAATACTCCTCCTGAAATAGATTTACAGCAACAACAAATGGGATCAATTAAGTCAAAGCAGACCAAAAAAACAGGAGAGGGTCAAAACGGAACCGCAGCAGACTAAGTAGGTTCACTGTTAGAAGCAAGTCACTAAAAAACGAACAAGCAAACCAACCAACAAAACTTGACAGCAACGAAAATTGAACCCTGAAACGGGACAGTCCACCCAGCAAAACGGCCAGCTGCGGAGCAGGGACGAGAGAACATTCACGAGCTCGTGGTCCAAGGGCTTCGTGCGTCCTCACAGCACTCACCGGCTCCCGCTGTCACCTCTGCGTTCTAGATTAGAGCCGAGACATTACTGCGTGGGGACGTAATCTGCCAAGGCTGGGACGAGGGCCCTGAGCCCTGGGCTTGCAACAAGGCGGGAGATCCAGGCAGGGTCACGCTAAACTACTCTCCTCCAAGGGGCTAAATTGAGCCCAGGCCGGTGGTGCCTTGGGCCTCTGGGAAAGCAAAGGTCAAGACAAAAGCATCCTTCATCCGGCCCCACAGACTGGGCAACCCACCTCAACTTGAAGAGAATTTCAGCCCTCCAGACCTCCATGCTCTGGAAAGAATTTCTCTCCTATACATCCAGAAGGGCACTAGCTGTACACCACCCTTGGGAGAACTGAAAAAGGAGCCAATCAATTCATTTTCTACAGGGCTTCATTATCTCACAAAAGCCCAGCCAAGAGATGTCAGAGTAAGGTCAGTCACATACGGACTCAAAACAAAAACCGTCACCAAACAGACCAGGGAGCAAGGTCCCCAGGAATGAAAGACAGCAGAAATAAGTAGCAGGTTGCCCACCCCCCGGCTTCGGAAAAAAAGTTAGATGAAGAATATAAAGTACGTAAACATAAATAGGTGAATAAATAAAAAACGAATCTTAAAAAAATGAGTGAACAATAAATGTTTATAAAATTAACCCAGCATTTCCATGACCTGTGGCAGAGAAACTTAAAATGCACTCATCCTCCCACTGGAAACAACCAAAACACTGAACAGAACACATAATGTAACTGTTTTAAAGGCCCTGGGAACAAACCAACTTGGACAGAAGCCAAGAAGCTACAATCCCTGGGAGAAGAGAAGCACAGAGGTGACCCCAAATTACCCCCAGCTTTCCCCCTAAGGCCATGCACCTATTTGCAGTGTGAGGGAACAGTCCGGTAGAAGGCGACACTCTTACAGGGAGAAAGAAACGAAGACTGGTGTTTGGGAATGACGAAGTATCTGGGAATGAGGGGCAAAATCCCAGCGCGGGGCGTCGGGGAGACGAGACGTGAGTCCCAATTACTCCCCCCTGCACCCTGCGGCACGTGCGAGAGGAGGCCTGTCTCCACTAGAGGCAAACGCCCTCCAGGAAGCTCGTGTCGGGGATGAGAGCAAGGCCGAAGGCTCGAGGCTGCTGTCCGTGCCGACAGAGGTGACTTCGCGGGCGGCTCTACTGGGGCTGCTCCATTGGCCTCGGGGGCTAGTTCCGGAGCTGCGCGGTGTGGGATCCCTGCCCTTCACCCTAACTTCCCGACAAGGCCTATTCTCTCCAGTGCCCGGCATTTTCAGGAATGCACATAGCATGCTGTAGCAGGAAGGTCTGTAGTTAAGAAAGACAGAAAATGGTATTTATCAAAAACACAAGAAATAATAAGCCATTGGGAGGGTGTGGAGAGAAAGGAGCCCTCGTGCACTGCTGCTGGGAAAGCAAACTGGTGCAGCCGTGGTGGAAAACAGTCGGAGGCTCCTCGAAAAACCCGAAAAATAGAATTACCACATGATCAGTGATTCCACTACTGAGTACTTACCCAAAGAAGAGGAAAACTCTCCTCAGAAAGCTACAGGCACTGCTGTGTTCGTGGCAGCAGCATTTACAACAGCCAAGTATGGGAGCAGCCCAAGGGTGCAGAGACAGATGAGTGGCTAAAGATGCGCCACACACACACGACAGAACGTCGCTCGTTGCTTGGTATTGAAAAGAATGAAATCTCGCCCCTGGCAACAATACGGACAGATCTGGGGAGTATTAGGCTAAACGAGATAAGTAAATGCAAGAAAGACAGATACCATATGACCTCACTCACATGTGGATTTAAGAAACAAAACATTTGAACAAATTAAAAAGAGACAAACGGGGGCGCCTGGCTGGCTCAGTGGGTTAAAGCCTCTGCCTTCGGCTCAGGTCATGGTCTTAGGGTCCTGGGATCGAGCCCCACATCGGGGTTCTCTGCTCAGTGGGGAGCCTGCTTCTTCTTCTCTCTCTCTCTCTCTGCCTGCCTCTCTGCCTACTTGGGATCTCTGTCTGTCAAATAAATAAATAATAAATAAATAAATCTTCAAAAAATAAAAAATAAAAAGAGACAAATTAAAAAGAGACAAGCAAAAAAAATGGGCACTTATATACAGAGTAAAAACCGGTGGCTGCCAAAGAGGAGGTAGGAGGGGAGACGCGTGAAATAGGGGAAGGAGCTCCAGAGCCCACTGACCATGACGAACACTGGGTGACACAGAGAACTGCTGACTCGGGGTGCCCGGGGGCTCGGGCGGTGAAGCGTCTGCCCTTGGCTCAAGCCGTGGTCCCAGGGTCTTGGGATCGAGCCCCGGGTCAGGCTCCCTTCCTGCTCGGCGGGGAGTCTGCTTCTCCCTCTGCCTCTGCTCTCCCCCACCCCCCGCCATGCTCTCTCTCTTTCCTCTCAGATAAATAAAAACAAAAAAACAATTGCTGAGTCACTGTATTGTATACCTGAAGCTAATATAACACTGTCTATTAATTATACTTCAATGAAAAAAGAATAAAAATGATACAAAGAAAGATCTAAGATGCAATATAAAAAGGAAAGCCAGGAAATGGATAAATCTGAAGAAACGTGATCTCTGTAAAGTCAAAACAAAAATAACATCCACTTTTCAAGATTAGGAAAAGGATAAAGCGTTGTCCCACAAAGGACGACCGTAACGAGGAAGTTGGGAGCAGCGTGATTGCAGCTGCCGCTCTGGGGTCCCAGCATCGCCCAGGGGAGCTTAGAGCGAACCCCACGACAGACTTGGTGACACACGCGCAGCCGCCATGACAGGGGACGCCGCGAGAAAAGAAACCGAAACAGAGATCGTAGCTTTTAAACTAGAGAGGGGAAAATGTGATACATAAGCAAGTAAGTGACCAATTTCTAGTATTTCTAAAGGGAATGGAAAGAAGAAAAAAGCACCGGAGAAATGGAACGAATGCCGCATTCCGAAGCGGATGAAGCAATAAAACGGTAGAACGAGGCCAACAAAGCCGGTCCGAGAGACCCGACACCGTCGACGCGCGCACAGCCCGGCTGCCGCGCCTCAAACCCCCGGTTCCAGGCAGTGTCCCAGAGTCACGCCCAAAGTGTAAGGCCCAAAAGTTGGAAAATGATACACCTGCCAAATGTTCGAAAGAAAAAAGGTCAGTTCTATTTTCGCATCAGAAAAACACACTTTAAGAAAAAATCACTGGAAAAATAAATAAATTTAAAAAAAATAAAAGAAAGAAAAAATCACTGGAGTGACAGTGGGTCAGCCGTAGCAGCTCAGACCTTGTGAGACATAAGGGTTCACACACATAGAAAATCCCCCCGATACAGAAAGTGACATATATCTTAATAGAAGTTTTGGGGGTTTTAATGAAGAAATAAAACAAAAAGCCCCACAAAAGAGATTCAGATTCACAGAGCTATTGTGGAAACATACATAACAACGCTCGGTCACCTGTCAGACTGTTTTCTACAATGAGCTGCATGTTCCAAACTATTCCAAGAACAGACAAGTCTAAGAAAAGAAAGATTTCGGGGCACCTGGGGGGCTCAGTGGGTTAAGCCTCTGCCTTCGGCTCGGGTCGTGATCCCAGGGTCCCGGGATCGAGCCCCGCATCGGGCTCTCTGCTCCGCGGGGAGCCTGCTTCCTCCTCTCTCTCCGCCTGCCTCTCTGCCTACTTGTGATCTTTGTCTGTCAAATAAATAAATAAAGTCTTTAAAAAAAAAGAAAGAAAGAAAGATTTCAATGCACCTCACTCAATTATCAATGGGTCAGTCATTGATATGGCAAAATATTAGTGAATATACAGAATATTTAGCAATGAAGACTTGATTTAGCAAATACAAAAAGGCCAGTGACTAACTGAACATAATAAAAAAATACATTAAAAAATTGTTAAGGCCAGTGTTCCCCAAATTAGAGAAAATATATTCCTCTTTTCCCTTTTTTTTTTTAAGATTTATTTATTTATTTACTTGAGAGGGAGAGCATGAGTGAGAAGGGCAAAGGGAGGGGAAAGACTCACGAGCAGACCCCACACCAAGTGATCCCACAGCCCCGAGGTCACGACCTGAGCTGAAATGATGAGTTGGGTGCTTAACCGACTCGCACCACCCAGAACATTCCTCTTAAGCACAGGGGGGACACTTACAAAAGCTGAGCGCGTGCCAAGCTGTAAAGCAATTATATGTATATCTCAAAGGAAACCATCATACGGGTCATGTTCTTTAACCCCCAGTGCAATTAAGTTAGAAATTAAGGCGGTAATCAGGAACAAAAAGATCCATTAAGATTTAAGTTTTATAACTGGAAATTGAAAAACAGACTTTAACGAGTTCTTTGGTCAAAAATTATGTATTTATAGGCAGTATAACTGCGTCTACATAGAAAACAAAATAATCTACAGAGAAATTATTTAGGCTAACAAGAAATTTTGCTTGGCAACTATGTGGCTAGAAATAAAGCCAACATACTTAAAAATACAATGTTTTAAACAATATAATTTAAAAAACAGAATAAGCAAAAATCAATGACAAAAAAAGGAATTTTAGGGCAGTGAAACTACTCTGCATGATACTATAAAGGTAGGTATATGTCCTCATATATTTGTCCAAACCCTTAGAACATAAAACACCAAGACTGAACTCCAATATCAACTATGAACTTCGGGCGTAGGCTCATTGACTGTAACAAATGCACCACTTTTAGTGGGGGGGTTGCTGATAGGAAGGGAGGTTGTACATGTGCAAGGGCAGTGAATATACAGCAAATCTACACTTTCTGCTGAATTTTACTGTGAACCCAAAACGAAAAGATAAACTGCTTAGTATAAGGGAAAAGAGCTATAAATACAAAGTCAAAGAAGTAAGATAAAAATCCTATAATCTTACATTTGAATGACAAATGGCAAAAGAATACATGATATATTCTTCTCTTTAAAAAAGAAAAAATACAACATCCATTCATGGAAAAAAGAAACCTCAACAAAGTAGGTTTTAGAAGGAACATACCTCAACATAATAAAGGCCTTATATGAAAAACCCAAATCTAACATCATATGCAATGGTGAAAAGCTGAGAGCTGTTCCCCTAAGATAAGGAACCAGACAGGACGTCCACTCTCACCACTGTTATTCAACATAGTACTGTAGGTTCTAGCCACAGCAATCAGACAAGAAAAGGAAATAAAAGGCATCCAAATTGGTAAGGAAGAAATCAAATTTTCACTATTTGCAGATGACATGATACCCTAAAGAGAAAACCCCAAAGAGTCTACCAAAAAACTGTTAAGTGACAAAAACATGAAATGAACTGATAAATGAACTCAGTAACGTTGCAGGATACAAAATCCATATACAGAAATCTGTTCCACTTCTATACACTAATAATGAAATGTCAGAAAGAAAAATTTAGAAACTAATCTCACTTACAGTTGCACCAAAAATAATAAAATAAACTTAACCAAAGAGGGGGAAGACGTATACTCCAAAAACTGCAAAACGCTGATGAAAGGCATCAAAGATGACACAAATAAATGGAGAGACATTCCAGGCTCATGGACTGGAAGAACAAATATTGTTAAAATGTCCATATTACCCAAAGCAATCTACAGATTTAATCAAACTTCATCAAAATACGAATAGCATTTTTCACAGAATTACAACAAATAATCCTAAAATTTGTATAGAACTGAAAAATTCCTGAATAGACAAAACAACCTTGAAAAAGAAGGACAAAACTGGAGGTATTACAATCCCAGATTTCAAGATATACTACAAAGCTGTAGTAATCAAAATAGTATGGTACTGGCACAAAAATAGAGAGATTAAAAGAACAAAACAGAAAACCCAAAAATAAACCCATGTTTGTAGGGTTAATTAATCTATGACAAAGGAGGCAAGACTATGCAATGGAAAAAAGTCTTTTCAATAAATGGTGTTTGGTGTGGGGGGTGTCGCCTGGGTGGCTCTGTCGGTGAAGCATCTGCCTTTAGCTCAGGCCCTGATCTCAGGGTCCTGGGATCGAGCCCCATGTCAGGCTCCCTGCTTCTCCTTCTCCCTCTACTCCTCCCCCTGCTTGCTCTCTCTCCTGCTCTCTCTCAAAAAATATAAATAAAATCTTTTTTAAAAAACAGTATTGGGAAAATCAGACAGCTACATGCAAAAGAATGAAACTGGACCATTGTCTTACACCATACACAAAAATAAACTCAAAATGGATTAAAGACCTAAGTGTGAGGTCTGAAACCATAAGAACCCTGGAAGAGAGAACAGAGAGTAACTTCTCTGACATCAGCTGTAGCAACATTTCTCTAGATATGTCTCCTGAGGCAAGGGGAACAGAGGCAATAGTAAACGACGGGGACTACATCACAATAAAAAGCTTCTGAACAGCGAAGGAAACATTCAACAACCACAAAAAAGGACGACCTACTGAATGGGAGAAGGTATTTGCAAAGGACATATCAGATAAAGGGTCAGTATCCAAAATCGACAAGGAATTTACACAAGTCAACACCAAGAAACCCCAAATAATCCAATTAAAAATAGGTGGAAGACGTGAACGTTTCCCAAAGACGACATCTAGATGGGAAGATGCTCAGCATCCCTCATCATCAGGGAAATGGAAATCAAAACCACGAGGAGATTCACCTCGCACCTGTCAGAATGGCGGGAATCAGCAGCGCACAGCAAGCGCTGGGCAGGGTTTAGAGCGAAAGGAACATTCGCACACCAGCACTAGCGCCTGAAAGCAAACTGGCGCAGCCACTGTGGAAAGGGGATGGAGGTTAATCAAGAAGATGGGGCGCCTGGTGGCTCCGTGGGTTAAAGCCTCTGCCTTCGGCTCAGGTCATGATCCCAGGGTCCTGGGATCGAGCCCCGCATCGGGCTCTCTGCTCAGCGGGGAGCCTGCCTCTCTGCCTACTTGTGATCTCTGCCCAATAAATAAAATCTATATTAAAAAAGTTAAAAATAGAATTACCACATGGTCCAGCCACTGCACTACCGGGGATTTACCGAAGAACACAAAAACACTAATCCGAGAAGGTACACGCAGGTGCGTTGAGGGGCTCAGACCGTTAAGCGCCCAACTCTCCATTTCGACTCAGGTCGTGATCTCAGGGTGGGGAGATCGAGCCCCGTGTGGGGCTCCACACTCAGCAGGGCGCCTGCTTGGGACGCTCTCTCTTCCTCTGTCCCTCACCGCCACACATGTGCACGCGCGCGCGCTCTCTCTCAAATAAAAAATAAGCAGACCTTTAGAAAAAGAAACAATCACCCGTGTTTACTGCGGCACCGTTTACAACAGCCGACCTAGGGACGCAGCCCAAGCGCCCACCAGCGCGTGAGCGAATAAAGACGCGACCCACGCCCACGCGCGATGGGACAGTACTCAGCCGCAGCGCGATGAGATCCTGCCACTTGAACACCAGAGACGGGTCTAGAGAGCACGACAGTAAGTGAAGTAAGTCAGAGGAGAACAAATACCACGTGATTTCATGCATATGTGGAACCGAATAAACGAACCAAACAAAAGAAAAAAAGACACAGACTCTTCACTATAAAGAAAAACTGGTGGTTCCACAGGGGAGATGGGGCTGGAGATGGGTGAGACCGGTGAGGGGATTAAGAGGACACTTGTCTCGATGAGCCCCGAAGAACGCACAGAACTGTGGAGTCACCGTATTGCACACCTGAAGCTAATATAACACTGTACATCAACTTTACTGGCATTTAAATAAATAGTTATTTAAATTTAAAGCGGAAAAAAAGTTCTGAAAAAGTTGGAAGCAATAAAACCCAGTAGCAACAACCACACTGCTAAACAAGCATCATTTCCCAACAAAGGCGCCGCCGCGTCTCAGATCGGGCTCCTCAGAAGCCGCTAGACGAGGAGCCGTGGGAGGGTGACCGACTACTCCCAGAATAAACAGGAAGGAAGTGAGGAAAACTGAACAGGAAAGAGAAAACAGCCAAGCAAGAGTGCGGTGGCAGGTAAAACCCTGTAACAGCAGGGTCAGGCTGTTCCCTCACGGGCTCTGGGGTCTGAGCTAAGCCTCAAAGTTGTCCCAACCTGAAGCCACAGGCTGGGCTCTCCTGCCTTTACAGCAACCCTTCACTGGCTCTGGTCGCCTGGGCGATATATGTCCACTTCCTGTCCTCTCCCTCCGGCGGTCAGCGGCAGTCCTCCAGGAGGAGCTGAAGGCGAGGCCACTGAACCAAGAGGACAGAAACGTGCTGCAACAGCCAGCGTCCCGTACACAGGTCTTCTGGGAGAGATGGCTGACTCCACGTCTGGGGCAGAAAAGGTACACGATAACCCTGGAACACACCGCTCTCGATGAAAACCAGAAAGCCCTCAAAGACAACATAGGCATGTGAGGTCAAAAAAGGCCGACTATAAGGGGCACCCAGTGGCCAAAGATGGGACAATCTGAGCACCAAAAGTAATAGTGAGTTCCAAGAACTAAAGCACATCAAACACATGAAAACAAAAAAACTCATACTGATAATTCTCATAAACGTCTATTTGGCCATATTTAGTTTCTGGGCACCGGTTCACTATTATAAAGACCCATACACGGGGGCGCCTGGGGGCTCAGCTGGTTAGGCAATGACTCTCCAACTCAACGCAGGTCTCGACCTCAGGGTCGTGAGTTTGAGCCCCACACTGGGCTCCACACTCAGCACGGAGTCCGCTTGTCCCTCTTCCTCTGCTCTTCCCCACCCCACCCCGCCACCTCAAATAAGTCAAATCTTTTCTAAAATAAAAATAAACAAACAAATAATGCCCATACGTAAAGGCACAGAAGTAAGCATGAATCTTGCTTACTACAAATACCAACTACATTTCCAGCAGTTGATGAGCTAAGTTCTTCCTTACAGAAAAGGTAAAAATATTAAGTGCCCAAAGAACGACAGAATCATGAATTCACTGTTGTGTGACACAAACCTCTGTGTCTGCGAAAACCTACAGGGGACGCCTGGTAGAGAACTTCAGGGTGGACGGATCAGGACCAGCCGCCATCATGTAGCAAAAAGGGAAACATGTGGCACTAGACACGACGTGGCCCATGCAAGGGTAGCAGGAAGCCCACCCCTCTGCGGAGCTTCCCGGAGGAGTTCCGTCGGATTCCAATCAAGTCTCTAGATCCGTAGTTTATAAACAAAGGCAATTCTGCCTCCCAGGGACATCTGGTCACCTCTGGAGACATGTTTTAGTTGTCCCGGGGCTAGGGCGCTGCCAGCATCTGGAGGGGAAGGGCCAGAGATGCCGCTGAAGAGCCTCAAAACCACAGGCCTGCCACCGCCAACAAAATGAGCTCAGAAGCTCTGCCTTAGACTGAATTTCCAGTTAACAGGGGACGCTGAGGACAGAGGACGGCATCAAATGACACTGTGAGGAAATCAGTCCAATGCAGAACGGGGGAAGCCCCACAGGACAAACGACAGAGCCTCCTCAACAAAAAATGGCATAAAACAAGAGGGGCGAAGTTGTTACAGAGTGAAAGAGACACAGATCAAGCAACAGCAGAGGAGTAAACCTTGTTTTGATCCTGATCCTAACAAATCAATGGTAAAAAGTTATTTTTTAGATAACTGGTAAAATTTAAACTTGGGATCGACATTAAGTAATGTTGTGAAATTATTGTCAGTATTGCTAGGTGTAAGAATGCCCTGTGGTTGTACATCCTTAATTGTTCAAGATGCTTACAGGCACAGTTAGACCTAAAATCATATACAAAATCATAAACATATACAAATCATATACAAAAAGCACAGGGAGAGGCGCCTGGGTGGCCCAGTGGGTTAAAGCCTCTGCCTTCGGCTCGGGTCGTGGTCTCGGGATCCTGGGATCGAGCCCCGCATCGGGCTCTCTGCTCCGCGGGGAGCCTGCTTCCCCCTCCCCCTCTGCCTGCCTCTTTGCCTGCTTGTGGTCTCTGTCTCTCTCTCTCTCTCTCTCTGTGTGTGTGTGTGTGTGTCAAATAAATAAATAATCTAAAAAAAAACCTACTTTTTACTAACAATGGTTAAAATAAAGATTTTTCAAGCAACCTGAGAGAATTTACCACCATCAAACCTCACTAAAAGAAATAAATCCAAAAATGTTCTTCAAACACAAGGGGAGGAAAAGCCAAATGGATGATCTAAAATACAAGAATTGATGAAATATTAGAAGATATAATGATATCGATGGCAAAAAAAAATTAGGAAACTTCTTTCATGTGGAAATTCAAAACAACTCTTATAAATAAGTCATGGGTCATGAGAAATCATAATGAAACCTGGAAATAGATTTAGAAGTATGAAAACTATGGTGTTTCAAAACTCATGAGACACAACTAAAACCCTTCTTAGAGCAAAGGTTAAAAACGTGAACACGCCAGCAAAGTGGAGGAGCTCACATGCCGGGAGCCGCGCGTCCCACTGGTCACTGGGAGAAAGAATGTTACGATGTAGATAGAGAAAGTGGAAGAAAAAATAATAAATAAAAACAGAAAACAAAGATACAATGGAGAAGATCAAGAAAGCCAAAAATTGAGTCTATTTAACTAGACAAAGATTTAGGAGAAAAGGTGGTTACCAAGGGAAGGAAATTAGAAATGTCACAGTGATCGCAACGACAAATCCAGGAGACACTAACAAGATAAGAGGGTGTCCCACAGACGATGGCAGTCACTGATACTCACACAGCCAGCAAGGAAAGCTGGTAAAATCACCCAGAGTCCAACCCTACAGCACCCGGAAAATGAGTATAGGCCTGAACTTACATGTCAGTGAGAAAGTGAACGCTGAAGCCTGCACAAGCAGGCATCGAGCAGGGATTGCGTGGAGGAGGGAGAGGACAGCAGGATCTAGGTGACGGTGGGACACGGTGTTTGTCCTCGGAAGAGGGGGCCCCACCCTAAGAGAGGGACACTGAGATCGGAGCCCTGCCACCACCAAGTACACGGGCCTGACACCAGCAGCCTCGGAAGGCACTGCTTCTGGAGGCCAAAGACACACTTGGAAGGGAGCAGCCCACGTCAGCGGCTTCGTGATGAAGGGAAAGAGAAACGAGCTAGAGCTCGCCAGCGCCCCCAACAAGGCGCCACTGAACACAGAGGCTGCAGTTCACTGGGCTGACAGAAGAGGGTGCTTTTGAACCAGAGAGCAGGGAAGCCACCCGGAGCCCCTGCCTCGTCCCCCCACAATCACATGCAATCACTGGTCTCCGAAAATTCAGCACGCTTCCTCATCATCAGAAAATGGAACCCGACCGCCCCACAAAGCTTCTAGCAAAAGAAAACAGAAAGTAAGGATAAAATGTTTCAGCTAATAAAAAATGCTCCACAAAAAAAACTACCGCAAAGCAAGGGGAAAGCGAACTACAACACAGCTTTCCAACACGCGTCAAATACAATTAAACCAGCAATTGCTAATGAGAAAAACCACCACAAATAAGGTTGAAAGCTTGAAATAAGAATCTATGGAAAACCAGGAGAAGAGCGACGAGAGCTGACCGAACTCAGGAGAGAAACTGACAAAGAAATCATCTGAGAAATGAAGTAAAAGAGAAAGACAAGACTGTCTCAGAAACCGCAAGGAGTCCAAGGGAAAACAGACAGGACCGAAATCATCGCAAGACGACAAGAAGACAGGGGGAAATGAGCCAGGAGTTTTGATAAAAGTGCCAAAGACATTCTACGAAAAAAAAGCATAACCTTTACAACAAGCGGCAACAGAACAAATGCATATCCGTGTGGGGAGGAGGAAGGGAATAAAAAAACCCTCTACCCTCACCTCAGGCCATATATAAAAATTAACTCAAGACTTGGGCTCTTGGAAAGATGCATCCCACTAAGCACAACAAAAACCCCCTAGGCACCACATAAGGCCAACGTAAGATTCTGAAAGGTGGAGAGAAGCCAGATCAGTTAGGGACCTCGGGGCCTGAGGAACGACACGGCAGAAAGTTTGTCTTCTCTGGGTTTTCTTCTATGCCTCACCTAAGTCTGGTGCAGGAGAAGCCAGCAACCCAGAAATCTCAGCAGGCACAGATTTTTAAAAGCTCCCCCAAAAGCCAGCTCTCCCTAACAACAGGACCAGGAAAGATGCAGCCTATAAAGACAGGAAACTTACAGACAATAAACACTCTACTACAGTCAAACACCCCAGAAAAAACTGTAGCTCCATCTTGGCTCATGTGAGCAGAGGCCAAGTCGGAAGTGCAGACTTCTATCCTCACTAGCCCGTCATGAGGTACCCCCAGCCCCTCCCGGGGTAGAATCAGAGAGCCAAGTAGGGACCAGAGACTTTCATCCCGACCCTGCAGGAATAAGATACCCCCCGATCCATGTGAGATCAGTGAAGATCACATGGGCAGCCTGAACTGCAATTTCTACCCAAAAATGATGAGGCATCCCTCCCTTTTACTTGCCAGAGTGAATCACAGCAGACAGCCACGGACTTGACCACCACCCAGAGGTAATGAAATCTACCCACACTGTGTCAGCAGAGGCCATGTGGGGAGCACTGCCAAGGAACCCCCACCTCTCTCAGGGTGGTATCAGTGGAGGCCCAGCGGGAGCAAGGAGCCTGCTTCCACCGGGTGTGGGTGTCACTGAGAGTCGAGTGAGAAACCTGCGCTTTCACTTCCGTCGGTCGGTAATGAAGCAGTTCGCCCACCCTGCCCCTGCTGGAGGGGAATCACGCAAAACAGAAGGCTTAAGTAAAACTCAGAGGTTCGTAATATATTTTTTAAGATTTATTAATTTATTTATTTGACACAGAGAGAGAAATCACAAGTAGGCAGAGAGGCAGGCAGAGCGAGAGAGGAAGCAGACTCCCTGCCGAGCAGAGAGCCCGATGCTGGGGCCCGATCCCAGGACCCTGAGACCATGACCTGAGCCGAAGCCAGAGGCTTAACCCACTGAGCCACCCAGGTGCCCCGGTGTATAATATAATATTAAAATATCTAGGGTTCAATTAAAAAGTCACTTGTCACCAAGAACCAGGAAAATGCTAATTTGAATGAGAAAAGACAATCAATAGACACCAAGATGATACAGATGTTAGAATTATTTGAAAATAATTTCAAAGCACCATCATAAAAATACTTCAGCAGACATTTAAAAACACACTGGAAACAAATGAAAAAAATCTCACCAAAGAAATAGAAAATCGTTAGCAAAGAAATAGGAGAGATAAACAATTAAGTATAAACTTTAGAACTGACAAAATACAATAACAAATGAAAAAACTCAATAAATGGGCTCAGCAGCAGAATGGAAGGCACAGAGGAAAGAATCATTGCGTTGGAAGACAGAACAATAGAAATCACCCAGTCAGAACAACAGAGAGATAACAGACTGAAAAAAGGGAACAGAGCTTCAGGGACCTCTGGGACTAGGACAAAAGATCTACCATTCATGCTAACAGAGTCCTGGAAAGAAAAGAGAAAGAGGGAGGAGCTGAAGATGTATTCAAAGACAAAATGGATGAAAAAATTTCCAAATTTGGCAAAAAGACACAAACCTACAAATTCAAGAAGCTGAGCAAATCCCAAACACAATAAACCTAAAGAAACCCATGCCAAAATACATCATAATCAAACTTCTGAAATATAAAGACAAAGAAAAAATCTTGAAAGCAGCGAGAGAGAAACAACAGCTTACCTATGGGAAGAAAACAATTCGAGTGACAGTGGATTTCTCATCAGAAACCATGGAGGTCAGAAGGAAGAGGCACACGTTTTTTCAAGTGCTGAAAAAAAAAGAACTGTCAACCCAGAATTTATACCCAGTGTAGACACCCTTCAGGAACGAAGGGAAAATCCAGACACTCTCAGATGAAGGGAAACGTGGAGAACTTGTCAGCTGCAGACCTGCCCCAAAGGAAATAATAAGAAAGACCTCTAAACAGAAAGTAAATTATGAAAGAAGAAATACTGGAATATCAGGAAAAAAGAAAGAACAACAGAAGTAGTAAAAGTATGGGTAAATACAACACACTCTCCTTCTCCTCTTGAGTTTTCTACACTGGGCTTGACACTTGAAGCACAAACTAAAACATACACTGAGGTGGTTCTAAATGTATATGGAGGAAATCACCATGACATCCGTACACAGGAAGGAAAAAGAGGTCAACCTACTATATTTCACTTAAACTGGTAAAATAACAAACCCAGTAGACTGGGATACGTTATATATGTAATGTGATACCTTGAGCAACCATTCAAAAAACAATACAAAGAGACAGACTCAAAAGTACTGCAGATAAATCAAAATAAAACTCTAAAATACATAATAAGTAACCCATGGGGGCAAAAAAGAAAGAAACGAGAGAAATAAAAAACAAAGAATAAACAAAAATTAAACAGAAGACTTGTCATAACACACAGAATTACATCAAATGTAAATCGTCTGAATACGCCAAATAGAAAACAGACCTAAAAAAGTCGATTAAAAACACGACCCATTCATGTGTTGTCTGTAAGAAACTCACTTAAAATATAACCATATAGCTAGTTTGAACATAGAAAGGTGAAAAAGGTATACCATGCAAATGTCAATCAAAACAAAGTAGGAGTAGGTATATTCATGTCAGATAAAGTAGACATCAGAGCAAAGAAAATCATCAGGTCCAGAAAGACACATCACACGATGATGAAAGAGCCAACCCTTCAAGGAGACGGCAATTCTACACGTGCACGTGCTCAACAGCAGTGATGCAAAGTATGGGACGCAAAGCCTACAGAACTGAGAGAGACACGACACATCCACATTTCTGGTTGAAGACTTGAGCACCCCTTCCCAGCCACTGACAGGTCTAGACAGAAAACTGGCAGGTGCTGGTATGAAACAGATAACAGCCTTGTCACTACTGAGGACTGTTTTTTAATTCCAAAAAGGTATGTTTCTTTGGCAAAGTCTACCAAACGTCGATAGGACAATCAGCACCAGTTCCACACAATCACCTCTAAAACACAGAAGAAACACTTTCCGATTCAAACTATGAATTCAGTACCATTGTGATATCAAACCCAAAGACAGCACAAAAAAATAAAAGGGAAAGAAAGGAAAGTACCAATATCCCTCGTGAATACAGAGGCAAAACTCCTTAACAAAACATTAACAAACACGATTCTGCAGTATACACACATGTATACTGTATACGGTATATACAAATGTGTATACAGTATACACAAACGGCTGTGCAAGCGGCCAACAGAGCTTAACCCAGGGAGGCAAGGCTGACCTGGCATCTGAAGACCAACCAGTGCAAACCACCGTATCACCAAAGAACCACCATAGGGTCCCATAGACTGACACGCAACATCGTTTGACAAAATGTAGCACTGATCTAATGCCAACACTCTCAAGAAAAAGGAACAGAGGGGAACTTCCTCAACTCGATAAAGAACATCTACCAACACCCCCCACCCCAAAAACCCAAAACTAAAAACGAGAGCTAACATCATACTTCACACGTTGGAAGACTACATGTTCCCTCCTCCCACAAGATGAGACTAAGAGGGACGTCAGTGCTCACCACTGCTGTTCACCACAGTTCTGGAAGCCGACAGCGCAACGAGGGGGGGAAGGAAGAAAGACACACACACACCAGAAAGTGAAAACAAACTGTCCACTAGCAGATGACTTGATTCTTTATGCAGAAAATCCCAAGGAAGCTACAAGCACCTGGAGGAAAGACAAACCAAAGTTACATAATTTCTCTAAGAGCTGATGAAAATGAAGACATCGAATATCGGGATTACAGCATACAATTACATTATTAATCAGAGGAAAACTCATAACCTTCAGTAATCACGTAACAAAAATTAAAGAATAAAATAAGTAAATTAAGTGTCTAACTCAGGAAGCTAACAAATGAACAACAAAGTAAAACAAAAAGGCAAGAGGGAAATAATAAAGATAAAATTGGGAAGTAACAGGTTAAAAACGAAAATCACAGTAGAACTATCAATAAAATAAAATGTTGGTTCTCCTTATGAAAACCTACAGAATATATAAATCACCAATCTAATCAAGAAAAAAGGGAGGAAACATAAAACACACAGGATAAAAAATGATTAAGGGGGTAAAACAGAGGAAATTTTTTAAAAAACTTAAGCCACTCCTTTGTCTAACTATACATACATAAATTGGAAAACCTAGATTGGATGATCAGGAAATTGTATCTGCCAAACAGATCTCAGGAGATAAGAGATAAGAAGTTTAAACAGACAATATCCAGACGAAAGGAAAAATTATCAAAGAATTATCCTTCCCAAAGAAACCGGACCCAGATGATCTCACGAGGAAATTCTACCAAATCGTTAGAGACCAAGCAATCCTAATGCTACTTAAACTATCCCAGAAAAGAAAAAGAAGAAAACATTGTCATTCTTTCTGTGACCCGGTAAGAGGCACAGCATACAGACAACACCTCGGGTAAACCGGCCGCAGAGGGCCCCTCAGCGTGATGACACACGCACGTCAGGGCATCCTGTACCGCGATGCCGTTGGGGTTCGTCTGGCTGACGTTTACGTAGGGAAAATGTGTACTTCCCCACACCCAATGTTGATTTATTCATGTGAGAGAGAAAGAGAGCGCGCAGAGGAGGAGGGGTGGAGAGAACGGAAGCAGACGCCCTGCTGAGTGTGCAGCCAGACCCAGGGCCCCACCCCAGGACTCCGAGAGGGTGACCTGAGCAGAAATCAGGACTCCGCTGCGTGATCCACTGAGCTACTCAGGCACCCCTCAATATAACATTTGTAACCCAAAAAACGTGGGAGAAACTCCCAGCCAAGATTCCAAGTTCAGCTGATTGACGATGAGAATCGTGCACGGATGTTCCCGAAAAGGACAGAAGCCGCGGTGAAGGTGTGCACAGCAAGTGCCTGTGAACAACTGCTTTAGCTGTGGCGGTCGGGGGAAATGCGGCAGGCATTCTGTGTCCTAACGGGGTGGTTTTCACTTTTCACTATTTACCTGTCTTTGAGCTGTATGCGTTAAGATTTATGTATTTATTTTTAGAGAGAGAGAGACAGAGAGAAAGAAAGCACGAGCAGGGGGAGGGGCAGAGGGAGAGAGCCTCCAGCAGACGTCACGCGGACCATACGGCCCAACACGGGGCTTGATCGCACGACCCCGAGATCACGACCTGAGCCGAAATCAAGAGTCAGACACTTAACCGAATGAGCCACCCAGGCACCACAGTTCTGTTTTTAAAAATTAATTGGGGATTTTGAGTACAACCAACTTTAATACATTACAATTTTTATAGTACATTATAATTTTCCCATTTACAAAAACAGGAAATGGCAACATAACAACATATAATTTTCAGTAATGGATGAATGAAATCAAACATCAGGGAACTACACAGCATTCCTACCCAAACCATATGATACTTGAACATGGGATAAGAAAGCTACAGAACACTTCTCACTTTAAAATACACAATTAGGAAGATATGTGCTATGGTGAGTGCTGTGAAGTGTGTAAACCTGGCGATTCACAGATCTGTCCCCCTGAGGCTAATAATACATTATATGTTAATAAAAAAATTTTAAAAATTTAAACATATATGTATAAATAAATACATACATACATAATTATATGATTGATGAATCACTGCCCTCTATACCTGTAAACCAATAATACATTATATGTTCATTAATTGAATTTAGATTTTAAAAATAATAAATAAAACAAAATATGCAATATAATGATTTATAGGAAATACAGATGACCAGATGACCACAGATGACCACCATATATTTCTCAGACATCTGGCCTTCATCCACAGTTCTTGAGAACGCCTCAGAACCCTAACGGTGACGTAGGTACCCTGAAGGGTGACGTCTGGACCCCACCCAAGGGCGGGAGCTGGTCGGCCGGAGAAGGAGCCACGTGACCAGGGGCTGAGCCACGCAGCCGCAGCCCCGACTTCCAGGGAGGGCAGAGAGGCTGCAGGAGGAACCAGCCAACGGCCAACGGCTTAGTAAATCAGGAGCGCAGCAAAGCCTCCCTAAAACCCAAGGACTGGGTTCAGGGGGCCTCGGGCTGGCGGGCAGGGGAGGCTGGGAAGAGCGGCCCCGGGAGGGCACGGCGGCCCCACGCGCTCTTCCCGGCCCGCGCCACGTCCCTCTTCAGCTCCTGACGCTCACCACGCGTCACAGCCTTTAACAAACGGGCAAACGTTCAGTGTCTCCCGGAGTTCTGTGAACAACCCAAGGAACTTAGAGAGGAGGAGTCGGAAGCCCAACCTGTAACTGACAGGTCAGAAGCAGAGGGGACAGCCCGGGGTGCCCGAGTGGAGCGTGGGGGGGTCTTCTAGGACGGAGCCCTTAAGCGGTGGAACCCGATGCCATCTACTGGGCAGCAGTAGCAGAAGTCAGCCGAGTTCTGGGACACCCTACTGCTGTCTGAGAATCGCTTGGTACCGGGCGGAGGGCTGGGGGGCAGAGAAGGCGTCCATGTTGAAATTGGGTCTGGAATTTGGGTCAACCCAAAAATCCTACATAAAATATTAACAGACTATAACATCACAGTAGAAAATATGTTAACTGGGGCGACTGGCTAGCTCAGTCAGGAGAACATGTGACTCTTCATCTTGGGGATATGAGTTCGAGCCCCACATTGGATGTAAAGATTACTTAAAAATAAAAATCTTTAAAAAAATATTAACAGGGGCACCTGGGTGGCTCAGTGGTTAAGCCTCTGCCTTCGGCTCAGGTCGTGATCCCGGGGTCCTGGGATCGAGCCCCGCATCGGGCTCTCTGCTCAGCGGGGAGCCTGCTTCCCCCTCTCTCTCTGCCTGCCTCTCTGCCTGCTTGTGATCTCTGTCTGTAAAATAAATAAATGTTTAAAAAAAAAAAGATTCCAATGAATACTGTTACGCTGAAAATAAATAAAAAATTTAATTAAAAAAAAAAACTAAAAGCTAAAAAAAAAAAAAAAAAGATTCTCTCCCTCCCTCTTCCTCCACCTCCCCCCATCCTTCTCCCTCGGGGCGGGGTGGGGGGGGGGGAGAAAGAGCAGAAATCACTGAAATTGAAAACATAAAATAAAGAAAGAATATCAACAAAACCAATGCAACTGTTTCTTTGAAAAGATCATTAAATTTAGATTAAAATCATTTAGGCTAACTAAGAAAAAAGAGGGAAAACACAAATTACTAATAGAAGAAATGAAAGAGGGGACATCAATATTGATCTCATGAACATGAAAAGGATAATAGAAGAACACTACGAACACCTCTATGCCCACAAATTCAATAACCTACATGAAATGGGCCAAGTCCTTGGAAGGACAAATCTGCCAGAACTCACACGAGAAGAACCAGACAATGTAAATACGGTTCTATCTATTAAAGAGATTAATTCATAAATTAACTACCTTCCAAAACAGAAAGCATCAGGCCTGGATGGGTTCACTGATGAATTCTAGCCAACATTTAAGGAAGAGATTATTGCAGTTGTCAACAATCTCTTTCAAAGGACAGAAGCAAAGGGAGTACTTCCTAACTCATTTTATGAGGTCAGCATTACCCTAGTAACAAAACCAGACAAGGCATTACAAGAAAAGAAAACTATACACCAATATCTCTCATGAACATATGCAGAAATTCTTAACAAAATATTAGCAAATCAAATCCCAGAAAGTATAAAAAGAATTATATACCATAACCAAGTGAGATCTGTCCTAGGTATTCAAGGGTCTTCCAACATTTGAAAATCACTGAATGATCACATTGACAGACTAAAAAAGAAAAGTCACTTGATCATATCAATAGATGCGAAAAGCATTTGACAAAATCTAACACCCATCAATCACAAAAACTCTCCGAAAACTAGGAATAGAAGGGAACTTTTTCAACTTGATAAAGACTATCTTTAAAAAACCGACAGCTCAGGGGCACCTGGGTGGCTCAGTGGGTTAAAGCCTCTGCCTTCGGCTCAGGTCATGAGACCAGGGTGCTGGGATCGAGCCCCGCATCGGGCTCTCTGCTCCACGGAGAGCCTGCTTCCTCCTCTCTCTCTCTCTGCCTGCTTCTCTGCCTACTTGTGACCTCTGTCAAATAAATAAATAAATATTTAAAAAAAAAAAAAAAACAACTGCTCACCTCCTGCTTAATGATGAGAAACCTGAAGTTCCCCACTAAGATCAGGTCTATAAGGCAAGGATGTCACCTCTCACCACTCCTTTCAACATCATGTTGGATGTCCTTGCTAAAGTAATAAGGCAAGAAAAGGAAATAAAACATATACAGATTGAGAAGGAAGACATAAAACTGTCTTTTTTCACAGATAATGTGATATCTGTATAGAAAATCCAAAAGAATCAACAAAAAAACTCCTGGCACTAAATGTGATTTTAACGGGGCCCCTGGGTGGCTCAGTAGGTTAAGCCTCTGCCTCCGGCTCAAGTCTTGATCTCAGGGTCCTGGGATCGAGCCCTGCATCAGGCTCTCTGCTCAGCAGGGAGTCTGCTTCCCACCCACCCCCGCTTTCTCTGCCTGCCTCTCTGTCTGCTTGTGATCTCTGTCAAATATATAAATAAAATCTTTTTTTTAAGTGATTTTAGTAAGATTGCAGGATACAAGGTTAATACACAAAAGTCAATTACCTTCCTATTTATCAACAATGAATAAACGCAATTTGGAATTAAAAGCATGGTATCATTTATACAAGCTCCCCCCCAAAATGAAATTCTTAGGCATAAATCTAACAAAACATGTACAAGACCTACATACGGAAAACTGAAACTCTGATGAAAGAAATCAAAGAACTAAGTAAAGACAGAAGTGTTCCTTGTTCATGATCAGGAAGAGTCAATACTGCCGACTTGTTCATGATCAGGAAGAGTCAATACTGCCGAGGTGCCAGTTCTTCCCAACTTGCTCTGTAGATTCAATGCAATCCCACTCAAAATCTCATCAAGTTATTTTATGGATATCAGCAAAATGACTCTAAAGTTTATATGGGGAAGCAACAGACCCAGAACAGCCAACGTTCAACATAGAAGGAGAAGAACAAGGAGGACCAATGGCACCCAACTTTCAGACTCCCTCCAAAGTTAGTGGTCAAGACAGGGCCATCTCGGTGACAGAACTGACAAACAGAACAACAGAACAGAGTAGAGAGCTCAGAAATAGACCCCGGAAACAGAGCCACCTGATCATCAAGACAAAGAAGCACAGGTCATCCGTGGGACAAAGACCATCTCTTCAACAGCTGGAGCTACAACCCCGGATGTCCACATGTGGGAATGAAAGCAGACACAGACATTACACCCTTCACAGAAGTCAGGTCAAAATGACTCGTAGGCCTAAATGTGAAATGCAGAACCATGAAACCCCTAGGGGACGACATCGGAGAAAACCTAGATGACCTTGTTTATGATGACCTTTTAGATACACCACCAAGCACGTGAGCCACGGAAGACATAACGGATCAGCTGGACTGAAGTTAATCAATTCTGCTCTCTGAGAGACAACGTCAAGAGAACAGTTAGATGAGCCACAAAAGGGAGGGAAAGAGTTGCAAAACACAGAGCTGATAAGAAAAGAAGTGCTATCTAAAATTTACAAAGAACTCTTAAAAATCGAAAATAAGAAAACAACCTAATTTTAAAAATGGGCCAAAGATCTTAACCAAAAAGATAACGCAGACTGCAAATAAGTATATAAAAGCAATGTACCACATCACACGTCATTAGGGAAATGCAAATTAAAACAATTTGGTGCCACTACACACTTACAGAATGGCCAAAATCTGGAACACTGACCATACCAAATGCTGGCAAGGATGTGGAGTAATGAGAGCACTTGTACATTGCTAGAGTTAAAATGCAGAATGGTACGGACAGCTCAGTGGTTTCTTACAAAACTGAACACACTCTTGCCATATGATCGAGCCATTTACTCTCCTTGGTATTTACCCAAAGAAGCTGAAATCAAGTTCACACAAAATCTTGCACACAGATGTTTTTAACAGCTTTATACACGATTGCCAAAATTTAGAAGCGACCAAGATGGTCTTCAGTAGATGAATGGATAAACTGTGGAACACCCAGACAATGGGAATATTACTCAATGCCAAAAAGAAAGGAGCTTTCAAGACATGAAAAGACATGGAAGAACCTTAAATACATATTGGCAAGTGCAAGAATCCAGTCTAAAAAGGCTACGTACTCTATGATTCTAAATATATCGCATTCTGAATAAGGCAAAACCATGGTCAGTAAAGACTTCAGGGGTTGCTAAAGTTGGGGAGGGGGAGGGATGAAGAGGCAGAGCACAGAGAATTATTAGGGCAGGGCACATACTCTGTGCCATACTACAGTGACAGCAATACGTCATTGTACCTTTGTCCAAACCCATGGGATGGGCAACACCAAGACTGAGCCCGAAGGTAAACCACCGACGTCGGGCGATTACGATGTGTCCGTGGAGGTTCACCCCGGTAACGGATGCAGCATCTGATGGGGAATGTGGATAATGGGGGAGGCTATGTTTGTGTGGGGCACAGAGTCATGGGAACCCTCTGTACCTTCCTCTTTGTTTTGTTTTGAACCTTAAACTACTCTTCAAAAAATTAAGTCTCAAATTTTCTTTCAAATAAGAAAATTAAAAAGTCAGCAAACGGTATGAAGAGTTGTCTCACCAAATAAGACATACAGACGGCAAATACACAGATGAAAAGATGCTCGATGTCACGTGTCATTAGGGAACTGCAAACAGAGCAAGGAAATACCCTTACATACTTGTCAGAAGGGCAAAGCGCAAAACACGGACAGAACGGGATGCTGGAGCGGAGCTGGAGGAACGGTTCTCACTCACTGCGGGTGGGAATGCCAAGCGGTACAGCCACTTGCTTAGACTACCGGCTCTTTACAAAACTAAACACAACCTCACCTTACAACCAACAGTCATGCTCTTAGCTGTTCGCCCAAATGAGCTGAAAGTGTACGTCCATACGAAATCCTGAACATAAATGCTTACAACAGCTTTATGCACAATTGCCAAAATCTGGAAGCAACCGAGATGCCCTTCAGCAGGTGCACGGATCAACTGTGGAACGGCCAGACAACGGATTACTCCTCACCGCTAGAGAGAAATGGGCTAGCAAGCCATGAAAACACACGGTGGAACCCTCCAAGCACACTGCAAGTGCAAGAACCCAATCTGAAAAGGCTGCACGCTGTATGATTCCAACTATATGACATTCTGGAAAAGGCAGAACTACAGAAACAGCAAAAAGATCCGTGGTTGCCAGGAGTTGGGGAGGAGGGGCTGCACCTGACTCATGGACAAAAGCCAGGTGGGAACCCTGGGCTCATCCTCGAGCTTAAGCCAGAGAGAAGCAGACCAGGAGTCTGGGAACACAGACCCATTAGTATCCATGAGAGCTGAAACCAGAGAATGGGCCAGGGAAAGTTCTCTCCCAAGGAAGCGAAGGGCAGGGGGAAGCCAAAGCGGCCAGAGTTGGCTGCTCCAGCTACGGTACACCGGTTCATGGTACACCGGTTCCCAGGTCCCAGATGAGAGCACCTGCCCAAGAGGTGAAGGGCGTATGCACATGGCTGTGTGTGTGTGGACACATCTGCAAACACGGGCCGGCATTGCAGGGCACCTGGTCTTCTCGAGACCAAACTTCATCACACCTGGTATGTGTGCTCAGTTTCCACGGCCAGGCCCTCTCCAACCGCCCCCAGGATGCTCTATCTTTGTGCTCACAAGCCATCTGTGCACCTGCTACACACGGTGTGAGAGGACTGCATCTGACCCCTCCAGGTCTCTCTGTCCCTACTAGACGGAGTGACCTGCAGACACAAAGAGCCTGTTGCTTGCCTCATACCCTCAGTGCCCACACACGGCTGGGCAGGGAGCAGCTGTTCAATCAGGAGTGTGGGAGGGAGGGAGGGAAGAAGAGCTCAGGCCAAGGCCTGTGGGGACCTCAGAGCAGGAGTCACAAAGCACGTAAGTCATGGGAACACCACCGGCTAGTTGTCAGCCCCCATCAGGTCTGGGGCCAAGGTCCGTAGCAGCTTTCACATAACTAGGAAGGGTCACGACCATCCTAGGGTCTGTCTTCCTGATGAGACTTATAAGTCCCACAAGGGCAGCCCTGGTCCCACTCCCTCCCGCTGCCCCCAGCACTAACACCCTGGCTGGCGCTCAGCTGGTAACGTGCAGGTATCTTTGGAAGGGAGGACAACAGCGCTTCAGTGACCTGGGATAGTAATAGCTCCCCTCGGGGAAAACAAAGAGACAGCACGGCGCGACGCCGAGCACAGAGGATCTCCTCTCCAGCTGCTGAGACGGTTCACACAGGCAGGCTCCATCCCCAAGCAGCGGTCACGGAGGGGGCTGGGGGAGAGCCAACCGGGCCGGCACAAGGTGGGCCCTGCCCCACTCAGATGGGAGATACTCACTGGGAACAGCCGTGGTCTCCCCAGGAGGGCCGGTCAGCGTCACCGGGATGTGCACAGTGGCACTCAAGTCCGAGGGTTGACTGCCCATCCGTGTGACGTTCCGCTGATTATCTGCATCCTCTGGCTGTTCCTCTACCTTCTGCAGACAAGTGCTGGGCAAGGCGTGCACAGGGCCCACACCCACTGGTCCACTGGCCTCCAGGTCACAGTGCGGCTCCCTGCAACCAAGAATGCACGTCAGAGTCCGATGCGGCCCCCCACTGCTATTCAGTCTGGAAACCCAGCTCCGTGTGCCCCCACGCCGACCAAATAAAGCCCCGACCGCTTCCTCCGCTATTCTGGCATTTCCTCTGGTTTTTATCACTTTGTACATTTCTATGTTTTTAGGGCTGATTCTCCTGTCCGTCCCTGGCACAAAACCAGGCACGGCTGGCATCAGTGTGTACGGAAAGGGAACTGTCTCCAGCATGAAGAAGCCGGTAGGAGGGTTTCCCTCAGCCACTCCACTGAGAGCCTAGAACACCACCAGACCAAGAGGCCCAGCACAGGGCTCGGCACAGAGACGGTGCCTGGACTGGGCTGACCCCGGAGGGTCACCTCCAGCTGCAGGAGTTCTTGCAGACTACCGGCCTTAGCCTGGGGGGCTCCTGCTACCCCAGCTTGCTCACAGAGTCAGAGTCAGATCCTGGCCCGCCAGAAGCAGGCTGGACGAGGCTGCCGTGGAAGGGTAGGAGGTCCACTGTGTCATGGCCACCCAGCCTGGCCCTACTCCCTTCTACCATTTGGCCCTCTGGGTCATGGCCACCCAGCCTGGCCCTACTCCCTTCTACCATTTGGCCCTCTGGGTCATGGCCACCCAGCCTGGCCCTACTCCCTTCTACCATTTGGCCCTCTGGGTCATGGCCACCCAGCCTGGCCCTACTCCCACTCCCTTCTACCATTTGGCCCTCTGGGTCATGGCCACCCAGCCTGGCCCTACTCCCACTCCCTTCTACCATTTGGCCCTCTGGGTCATGGCCACCCAGCCTGGCCCTACTCCCACTCCCTTCTACCATTTGGCCCTCTGGGTCATGGCCACCCAGCCTGGCCCTACTCCCTTCTACCATTTGGCCCTCTGGGTCATGGCCACCCAGCCTGGCCCTACTCCCTTCTACCATTTGGCCCTCTGGGTCATGGCCACCCAGCCTGGCCCTACTCCCTTCTACCATTTGGCCCTCTGGGTCATGGCCACCCAGCCTGGCCCTACTCCCTTCTACCATTTGGCCCTCTGGGTCATGGCCACCCAGCCTGGCCCTACTCCCTTCTACCATTTGGCCCTCTGGGTCATGGCCACCCAGCCTGGCCCTACTCCCTTCTACCATTTGGCCCTCTGGGTCATGGCCACCCAGCCTGGCCCTACTCCCTTCTACCATTTGGCCCTCTGGGTTATGGCCACCCAGCCTGGCCCTATTCCCTTCTACCATTTGGCCCAGTGGCCTCCTTAGGCCTCCCTCGGGCTCTCCCCATGTTTTTCTTTTCCCTGGGCCACTATGCTCTTCCCATGCCAACATGTCCCAAACCAGTCCCAACAACTTCCCCATGCTCTCTTTCCCACCGGGGTGCCTTGGGCTAATGGCTGACGTTCACTGAGCATACCCTACCCCCCACACACAGTTTTAAGCATTCTACACGACACCCCGAGAAGGCAGGATTGTCACCACCACAAGAGAGATGAAAACAGAGAGCAGGGGGACCAGCCGCAACAGGGGCCGCTGGGCAGCTCTGCACCCCCAACCCTGTGGACCCTGCCGCCCCAGCCCGCCAGCCCACCATCAGCCGCTTTGCAGCCCCCCCCCACCCCCCAGCCCGGCCCCCTCCCCGGTCCACCATCAGCCGCTCTGCAGTCCCGGCCCGCCCCCCCCCCCCCGGTCCACCATCAGCCGCTCTGCAGCCCCCGCCAGCGCCCCCCCCCCCGCCCGGCCCCCTCCCCGGTCCACCATCAGCCGCTCTGCAGCCCCACCCACCCCACCCCCGGCCCGGCCCCCAACCCGGTCCACCATCAGCCCCTCTACAGCCGCCCCACCCCCCCACCCCCCCCGCCCCCCCACCCCCCCCGCCCCCCCGCCCCCCCGCCCCCCCGCCCCCCCGCCCCCCCCGCCCCCCCACCCCCCCCGCCCCCCCACCCCCCCCGCCCCCCCACCCCCCCACCCCCCCCACCCCCCCGCCAGCGCCTCAGTCCGCCACGGGCGCGCGCGCTTCCTCACTTGGGCTGGTGGTTCCGGAGCTCCTTCTCCTTGTCGCGCCCCTCGCCCTCGCCCTCCTTCTCCGCCGCCTCCTTCTCGGCGTCCTCGTGCGAGGGCAGCGCCCTGTGCCGGGCCCGGTGCCGCCGCGCCGGCTCCTCCCCGCTCCCCGCCTCTCGGGGGCCGGCCCGGGGGCCGCCGCGGTGGCGCGCTCGCCGCTCGCCCTTGGCCGCGCCGCCGTCCTTGCCCTGCTCGGGCGCGTGCCGGTGCGCGCGGTGGCGCCGGGGCTCGCGCTCGGCCGCCTCGTCCGGGGAGCCGCGCCGGTGGTGGCGCCGGCCGCCCTCGGGGCCCGGGCCGCGGCCGCGCTCGCTCCGGGCCTCCTTGCTGCGGCTGCGGTGCGGCCGCGGCCGCTCCTCCCGGGCCCCGGGCTCCCCGCCGTCGGCCTTCGGGGCGTCCGTCCGCTCCTGCTCCGCCGCCGGGGCCGGGGCCGGGGCCGGGGCCGCCGCCTTGTCGCGGTGCCGGTGGTGCCTGCGCGGCGGCGGGTCGGCGCCCTCCGCGGCCTCCGCGCCCTCGGGCCGGGCCTTGCCCCCGGCGGGGACGCGCGGCCCGTCGCGGCCCAGCTCCACCACGAGCGGCCGGTCCAGGTGCGTCTTCATGTCGGGCCGCAGGTGGCGCGCGGTGGCGTAGCGCAGCCGCTCCTCGGGGTCCATCTCGCTGTACAGCGCCTCGCAGCTGGCCCGCAGGTTCTGCAGCCGCAGCTGGCTGGCCCGCTGCTCCCACACCGAGCGCGCCTTGGCCGAGTTCTGCGGCCTGCTGCGGGGAGACCGGCGGTGAGGCCGCGCGCGCCCACGCTCCGCCTCGCCCGGGAAGCCACGGAGGGGCGCAGCGAGGGAGGGGGGCGGGGGCGGGGGCGCGGGGCGGGAGCCCTGGAGTCCCCCGCCCCCGGTGCAGAACAAGTAAGGGACACCCAGGGGGCCCAGGATTCAGCCCTGCCCCCACCCCGTCAGGACCCCACCGACTGTGGGAGCACCAGCCTGCGGGTGGGCAGGGGGGGGGGCTCAAGGCCACCCTGGAGCAGCTGTACAGGGGCCCTTGGCCAAGGGATGCAGGGCAGTGGGAATGACAGGCACCAGCACGAGGTGGCAGACAGGCTTCCAGGGCAGGTGGGCTGCGGGCTAGGCAGGCCAACAGGGAGAGGAGGGGGGCAGCGTCCGAATGGGGCAGGACTGAGGAAGAGCCTGCAGGAGCCCCCTGCAGCCGCCCTGGGGCGCTGGCCTTGCTTCAGCATGGAGCAGAGCGGCCCGGGGAGGGGCTTCTCCACCTCCACTTCTGGAAAAACAGCCACTGACCAGGAGACGGGGGTGTCCGTGAGAGGCCCTGAGAAGAGGCGGGTCCCCGGGATTGGAGCAAGGGGTCGGGGGCAGTGGCCCCCTCTCAGGGCCAAAGGATAAGCTGGGGCTGCTCCCTAAGGTGGTCAGCCCCATCCAGGCACCTGCCACTCGGCTCAGTGACCACTTGCTCCCAGGAACCCAGCAGTTAGGTCTGGGGCTAGAGGTGCTCCCTCCTGTGGTCCTCAATGCCCTCCACTCTCCGGGCCCCACAGAGAGCCCCTTCCTTCCACCAGCGCAGAGAGAAGCCCTCCAGCACCAGGAGTGGCCTGTGCTCCAGGCTCAGCTGTCCCTGCACAGGCCATCAAAGGTTTGACCACCCCCCAGCCTCATCCACATAGTCACAGGTCGGGCTCCCCAGCCCAGGGTACACGAGAAACCCTTTGCATTCTGGAATCTGTGCTGAACAAGGCCTCCAAAGTAGGCGACCCCAGTCCCACCCCGGCCAAGCGGGAACCTCGTCTAAGGCCAGTCTTGTCCTTCAGCCTCTGGAGGTTTCTGGACCCACTGTCGTGGTCGTTGTTCAGAGCCACACTGTGCTGTGGGCTGCGGTGGCCCACCTCCCCCAACCCTCACAGCGACCTCCCTACTGCACAGATGAAGACACTGAGCCTAGACTATAGGGGGCCTCCAGCCAAGTCGCTGACGGAGCCAGGGTCAGACGCGTGCCAAGACAAGACAGAAAAAAGGTCTCTAAAGAGGTGAGGCCTTAGCCAGAGCCCTGGCTGCACTGACAGCACAGAGTCACAGCCTGAGGCGCCCCAGACCAGGGCCCAGGCTGGACAGGCCACGAGCATCAGGGCCCTGGGCCACTGAGCACCATGCTGACCTGCAAAGCCAGAGGTGGCCAGGCGAGGGGACAGCCCAGTGCCTGTGGCTCGTCTGCACGAAGTGTGTGATGCCAGATCCAGCCCCTTTGGAGGGGAAGTCCAGGCTCCAATGAGGGGAGCCATGTCCAGGGCACTGCCTCACAAGAATGGCAGCCAAAGAGCACGATGTCGGTCCCTCGCCTGGGAGCCCCTGTGTTGGGCAGGCAGGGCAATGCATGGGGGACAAGTGTGGCCTCTCTGGCCGTCTGCTAACCAACACCGTCAACGGCCTCGCCAGGTCCTGGCCTGCCTCCTCTGAGCCATCAAAGCTGTCCTTCCCTGCTCCCAGGGACACCCTGCAACAGACCCCCCCCCCACCTTCTCTTTCCGTCCCTTGGACTTCAACCTAGAGCCCAGGGGACCTACCATCCCAGCCTGGCACCGAAATAAAGGACCCAACTGTGAACAATGCTAAACCACGTGAGCTGGGTGACAGGAGCCCGGGAGCCGACAGCCAGCTTGGCCACCTGACGCAGGCTGGGACGCAGCGCCACATGGTCCTCAGGGTGAGGGCTGGGGCCGGTTCTCTGCCAGAACAGACAGGCGGTGAAGACGGCGGGGACGGTGTGCAGGCTGGGAGCTCAGGACAGGCTCCTGGTGACATAGCCCCGCTCTCCCCCTGACCCTAGCTGCAGCTCCTTCTCTCCCAGAGACCAGCCAAACTCCACGAAGGGATGACTTGTCCCGTCACACACAGGGTGCCACGGAGCTAGCAGACTCCCCCCGAACTTCCCAGGGGAGCAAGACACGGGGCAGCCGGGCTCACACGGCCCCCCTAGGTCCCTGGGGCTCGGATCCCGCGGGGTCGCCCTGCCTCTTCGGGCCCTAACGACACCTGGAGCTGTCTGCACCCACCCACTGTTCGGAGAGGCCTGGCTGCCTCGGAGTCCGTGCGGCAGGCCTCCCCTCCTTGCTGGTGTCTGAGTCGACCTGCACCAGGTTGCTGTTCTGTCCCTGCTCTGTCTGGTTCACAAAGTAGTGTGGGCCACCCAGGTCTCTGCACCTCTCCACTGAGCTCACAACACCCGAACGTGAGAGCAAGGACCAGGCCACCATCTGAAACACAGTGACAGCATTCCAGACCAGGTCCTTATTGTAAGAGGCTCTTTGAGGAGTCACACGGGGAGCTGCTCCCACAGTGCCTCAACCCCAGCTTGCGGGCAGAGCCCTACTCGGCCACACCCGACCCAGGCCCTCCAGACACCTGCAAGGCCCAAACAGGAGCGTCCGTGGCACGACCCCGCTTCGGGTCTCTGGGCTGAGAGAGCCAGGTGTGCACAGCTGCCAGTACTGGGAGGCAGCCCTCACTGTTGACACATCAGTAGTGACATCCACACCTTCCTCCAGCCTGGGAATCAGTCATCCAGGACCCAGCGTTCTTACCCCGTGACACACCAGGGTCCCCACAGCCTATGAACAAGCCCTGTCAGGTCTAGGCCGGCCGAGCAGGGAGCAGGTGGCCCAGAGAGGGCCAACACTCCCACACTACTGGGCCCCAGAGAGGGCACCTTGCCGCCCCATCCAGGTGGGCAGACCACAGCCAACAGTTCCAGAGACGTCCCACCTGCAGCGCTTGGCCTCACCCTGGAGAGGAAGCCCCTGGAGGCAACCATCCCAGGACCTCCTCCCCCGGCAGACTGGTGCCTCCTCCAAGAGTGACACACTGGGGTTTCTGTGGCCGACCTCAGGCTCTGGCTGGTCTAACGTGAGAGCAGCTCTGCTGTCACTAGGACGGCTTCCCAAGTCAAAAAAGGATGGGGCAGGAGGGCCCCGTGAATGTCCTCAGTGAGTCCGACTGGACGCTCTCCCTTGTGGGAAACACAAGGGCCACAGCGCCCACGGCAGCCCAGCAGCAGCCACCTCAAGAGAAGCAGAAAAATGCCCAAGACACCAGAGAGACGCCACAGGGACAGACAGCAGACAAGAGGACCAGCGGGGAGAGGAAGGGCCGAGCGCAGTCTGATGCCGGGAGCGGGACTCGGGACGGTCGGGAAGCCCACCGTGCCCCGCCGGCTGCAGAAGGCTGTCCTGGAGCTGCCCCTGGGGCAAGGGGCTGGAGGTGGAAAAGCGGTTAGGGCTGGGGGAGGTGTCGCATGTAGCCGCCGTGAAGGCACGGAGGTGTCATAGCAGAGGAACTCACGGTGAGTTTACGCTGGAGACAGATGAGCTGTGAGACACGGCACCCCGAGTGTGCTTTACGAAACTGCACATGCAAGAAACAAGACAAAACAGAAGTGAGAAACCAGAGAGGGCTCTAAGGGGCACAGAACACGTTTAAGCCACATCAGGTCAGGGCACAGGCTGCGGTGGGCGTCTGGGCAGGAGGCCGGGGACACGTCCATCAGAACGGGCACCAGCTGAGACCTCGGGGTAAAAGAGAAGTTGAGAAAGAAAGAGCATCGGGCGGAACAGTGACACAAGAAGGAGCACAGCACCCCCCACGGCCAGAGGACAAGAAGCTGCAGTCGGGGGGCCATCCCCACAGCTTGGCACCCTCGGCCCCACGCACGGCATGGGGCTTGGAAGGAGCCAGCACCGAGCGTCCCTGAATCCAATGGCTCTTGCCTGCCACTGTGTGTCCCACTGCCACGGGGCTGCCGTGGGACAACCTGTGCATTGGCCTTGCCTCTGAGACAGAGCAAAGCCAGCTAACGCAGGACACCTTACCTTTGGGCTACCCCTGAGCCCTGCCACCTGCCTGGCCCGCTCTGCCCTTGCCCCCCTGAGTCCTGGGCCCCTCAGGCTCCAAACCGGGTGCTATAGCTCACCGTGACCCTCCCAGGGGCACACAGGCTACATCACCAACCCACTTCCTCACTGTGACTCCAGCCATTTTCCAGAGACTCTCTGGACGCCTTCCCAAAACCAAAGCAGAAACCAGAAATCTCTACGGTCCTTCCCCTTTGAGGTCGTTCCCCTAAGGGAAGACCCCACGGCTTCCCAGCTCCTCCTTCTCAAGGCCGAGTCTACACACTGAGGGGCTCAGAGCAACTCATCCTCCTACAGGTCCCAGGAGCAAAGGGGTGTGTGGGTGTGGGTGGGTGTGCAACTGAGTGTGAGGGCACGCACGGTGTGTGCATGTGAGCGTGCATGCGAGTGTGTGGATGCGTGTGAGGTGAGTGAGCATGTGTGGTACTGGGTGTGAACATACGTGACAGTGAGTGTTGGGCGTCCTGAGTGAACGCTGAGTGTGCGTCAGCATTCGGAGTGCAGGCGAGGAGGAGGGTGACCGAACACGGAGAAGCAGGAGACCACGTCAGCCTTGGCATCCATTCCCTGCCAGGAGCCTGAAGGGGCCATCACCTGAGGCCACAGCCCAACTCCAGAGGACAGGGACACCCTCGAACACTGAGGGCAGTAAGGGCCCCTCTGCTCCCAGGGCGCCACAGCCTCTAGACCAGTCCTCCCGCCTCACAGACCACACGGCTTGGCTACGGGGGGCCGAGTCAAGGTGAGTGTCACTCAGGGCCTCACTCACAGCCCAACCAGCAGCAGGAGACAAGCCCAGCCACCCAACATGATTCACTGGGAGAGGAGAAACAGCTGGGAGGGTGGGGGGCGACGGACAGACAGACACCGGGAGATCTGAGCCTCGGCTTCCACGCTCAGAGAGGAAAGCCAATACCACACACCCAGAGCTCAGACCTCGTCCCCGGGGCAGGATCTCCAGTGACCACATCAGATCGACCGCCATCCGATGGAAGCACACGGAGGACGTGCCACAGGGGACAAGGCCGGCACACACCCAGGCTGGTGTGGCAGGAGTGAGTGGACACCAAGCTCAGGCCCCACCGAGAGGGAGAACACCTGTGCCTCCCCGGGAGCTCCGCCCGAGAGAAAACCAGCACCGAGGCGGGGGTCAGGCCCACAGCTGGAACTGTGACATACCCTGGGCCTGGGTGTGCCCGTCTGCAGCCTTGTGGCTACAGAGCGGTGTCCCCGCAGGAGGACGAGGACCGAGGAAGAGCACCCAGACCTCTTTGTGGCCTGACAAGTTCTCCCTGGTTGTGCCCAAGGGCCCCAGCACCTGCTGCCCAGAGCTCTCAGCCCGATGGGAACAGACGCCCTGCCCTACACCCCTAAGGCACAGGCAGCTCTGGCAGGGACGGGGCCCATGGGACAGCACCTCCCTCTAGAAGCAGAGAAGGCAAATGCTGAAGAGAAACTCACAGGCCCAGGAACGGGTCAGACGCTCACCAGCTCCCTCTGCTAACGCAGACCGCCAGCGGCTACAGAGCTCAGGAGAAGGGCCGTCTGCCGGGTCACCACCAAGCAAGCCCAGGACCATGCCGTCCAAGTCACCGAATCAGCCCAACAACCCAGAGACAGCTGAGCCCTGAGCCCCCAGTAGCTGTCTGAGTCATGACTGCTGAGTCCTCCCTGGCTCTCTGCAGCCCCCCGGCATCCCTGCCCCAGAGTCAGGGGCCTCCTCTAGCTTCTTCTCCCCCAGAGGCCAGTGCTTCCTGCTCGGCTGAGGGGCACGTCCTCTGCAAAGGCCTTCCTAGCAAACAGGCCATCCCCCTGGGGACTGCTGGACAGGAGCCGGGCCACTACGACGCACACAAACACACGACACACGTGTACTCACACACAAGCAGACACGGGCCCTCTCTCACACCTGCACACCCGCTCTCCCCGCACACTCGTCCACCTGCCAGCACACACTCGGCAGCCCGGACGCGCGTGTCACTGCGGCTGTTTCCGGGGCTGTTCCTGGGGAACAGGGAGAGGGAGGGAGGCCCGCTGGGTCGGAAATCGGAGGTCCGTAGCGGGTGAGCCGTGGCACCGAGGACAAGTCCCCAGCTCCGAGTGCACTCAGCCTGGCCTGGAGAGCGAGCTCCCAGTGAAAGGAGGGCTCCTTCCTCTGTGCTCTCTCATGGCCACCCTGATACTAGCCCAGACATCCTCCCTCGGTCCCAGTCCTCCCTGCCCACCACAGGGGACCTCCCCCAGCAGCCTTTGGCCCTGGGCTGAGCCCTCTGTCCCAACTCTGAGGCCCCAGTACTTCCCACTGTGGTGTGCAATGTGCCTGGAGGCCCAGGGGAACCTCAGCGTGACCAGTCTCCCCGGGGAAGCCTCGGCCCTGCCTTCACCTTTGGTCATCCTCGAGGCTCCCCTTGGCCTCTGGCCCCGTACTGAACCCTTGGAGACGTTTTGGGGAAGTGCATTAAGTCTCCTGGGCTGCCGACGTGTGGCGCGAATCTTCTGGCTCAAAAACACATCCCTAAACAGCGGGGTCTGGACAGATACACTGACCCGACCTCCGACTCACACCCCGTGTCCAGCCAGAGGCCTGGAGCCACCCAAGCCCGCTGAGGACCCAGTCAGAGCCGGTCCGACCCCCGGAGGGAGGGCCACACGCTGCCCCGCCTCGCTCCGCCTGGAACGGGGAGAAGCCACAGGGCTCTTCCCGGCGAACGCTGCTGCTCGCGGGCTGCTGCAGGAGGGGAGCCGGGAGGGGAGCCATTCCCTCGCATCACGGCTCCCGGGGGCTGCGTCCTAAGAAGCTCCAGCCGGTAGAAGGGATTCCAAGGGAGCCCCCAGGAGGAGCGTCCTGCGGAGGACCCAGCCCAAGACTGCAGCGACCCCCACCACCCGCCATCCCCCCCCGGAGCCTTACGCAGCGGCGATGGAGATGTTGGCGGCAGACATGGGACTGACTTCGGCCACTTCTTTGGCCTTCTGGAGGGCGAGTTTCTGATTGGCTGCTTCTTCCATCTCCTCCTCGTCCTGCTCGAACAGACAGAAGCGTGATGCGTCTACGCTCACCACGCCAGCTCCCCCAACCCCCGCCGTGGCCTCCAAGTCCCTCCCGCCCTCTGCACCTGGGGGCCGGGCAGCGGCTCCAGCCCTGAGCGCCAATTCCACACAAGCTCTCTGGCAGCCATCAGGGACCCCCTTCTATGCCTCCCCTTCTCTGCCTGCTCCTCAAGGCAACAGTCCCCAAGAGTCTTGCCTCAAGACCTCTTGCTATGGGCCATCTCCCAGGGTGCCACAGCTGGTGGCGTCCACCCCACTTGTGAGCTCCAGCCACAGGGACCCAGCTGCCGCCTGCATGTCTATCCCACAGCATTTCCCACTCGGCGCCGTCAGAACGCGAACCCGTCCTCCTTTCCCCCACCCACTGCCCGTCCGCCTGAGGAGAACCTGTCCCACCTGAACAAAGCCTCTGCCCGAAGCTGTGAGCCAAGGCAAGGGGCAGAGCTCTGCACCCTGAGCCTGGATCCCGGCCCCACACCACTCACAGGAATCATCAGCAGGACTGGGTCTCGCAGGACCACCTCCTAGCCTTGGAGCTCTTCTTCCTCGGACCCATCAGGGCACATGTGTCTACCTGTCTCCAGCTGTGGCTGTGGCAAGCCCCTCCCTGGGTCCGCCTGGACAGCCACTCACAGTGCCCGTGTTCCCTCCACCACCAAGCTCCCGGGGAGGACCCGCAACTCTTCAACACACGCGCAGATACCTTGCCTCTGCCTCCCATGAGAAGGGCAGTGGACATCTGGGCAGACCCTCTGGTCTGACCCCAGGTCCCCAGGAAGAACCAACACGCTCTGCTCCTGGGAGCTGGATGAAAGCTCGGGGCTGCGCCCGTGAGCCCATGGAGGGAAACTAAGGCCTCCGTGTCACTCAGCTAGACTGCAGAGACCCCTGTATTCCCCCAAATCCCCCAGTCCCGAGCCCACCTGGCTTCCATGGAAAGTGACATTCCCACTGTGGCCCAAAATGTCCATAACTTTTCTCCGAGAGGTCCCCAAATGGCCAGAACTAAGACCGTTAGCTGCCTGCAGACTTCCCAGCAAGACGTCCTCAAGCTCAGGCTCCACAGAGCAGGCAAACTCTATCTACGACTCCATCCACCACGGAACCCCCGTCAAGGCCCTTCCTCAAGCTGTAGACGCCATCCTGGTCCCCAGCCCTCCAGCCCAAAGGGCGAGCTTCTACAGTTTACTTCCACTTTGAAAAGAACGTGATGCTGTCATACATTGTGGGAACACGCAGGAAGGACCCGGAAACCCTCCAGCCAGACGCAGCTAGGTCTCTACCTGCCCCAGCTGCCAAGTTAGGGGAATTCCCGAATTGGGGCAGGTGGCCCCAAGGGGCCATGGCACAGGCTGTCTGTGCATGGAGACAGGGCCCCGAGGACATGGCCTCCCGGTGTGTCCTCACCGCAGCCCAGCCGGAAGAGCCAGTGAGAACTTCAGACTCAAGCTCACCCCTGCCCCAAGACAGCCCGTGCTCAGACCACCAGGGCTCCTGGGCCCCGGAAATCCGGACCCCAAGATGTGCTCTGTGGATGCAGGTCCCCCGGCCCTGCCCCAGCAGCCCGGCCAGGAGTCTCAGACTGTCACTCTCAAGCAACTGCTGGATGGCCGAGCCCGTCTCGCCCAGGCTGACATGGAAACGAGCAGGCCGGCGGGACTTGCGCGTCCTCCGAAGGCGGCAGCCAGAGCAGGGAGGCATCTCTACCCACAGGCACGAGCACAGCCTCAGCCTGGGGTGGGAGAAGAGGCGGTCTGAGCAGAAGCAAAGGAAGGCACGTGACGAGGCCCTCCTCCTTCCCCCAGGGAGGGGGCGGCGGGGGCCCTGCGGGGCTCGTAGAGTCGGGAGACCTGGGCCCAAGCGGCCCCTCTGCTGACAGCAGACTCGTCCCACACCTGCCCTCCTCGCGGAAGGCCTGCGTCTGGCTGGGCCCCAGGACAGCAATGGCGTTGCAAGCTATGCTGGACCGCAGCAGACACACGCAGGGGTGTGCACACGGGCAAGCTCCAGCACACGGGCACGCGCAGAGAGGGACGCACACAGGGCACGCACTCCGCCGAGAACGCAAGCACGCGGGTCCTCTGCTGCAGGGGGCCTGACAGGCGGCTGGAGCCTCCGCACCGGGAGCTGGGGCTCGTTCAAAGCACAGGCCGGAGGCTGAACCGCGGGAGAGCCGGCCGCCCCATCCACGGCTGTGTCCTCGGGAAGGAAACCACAGGGGAGGACGTGTACAATCACGCCACCCGCCAGGCTCCAGGATGAGAGACGAGTGTTAGAGGCCGCCCACTGGGCCCCCGCCGGGACAAGAGGCTGTCCTGCTGAGCCACAGACCCGCCGACAAGGAGGCGGCGGCTGATCCTGCTGGAGCCAGCCAGGCCCGGCCTCCAAGGACAGCACTGCCCGGTGACCGCCCCAGCTCAACCATGCACACTCAGGACTGACCACCGGGGCCCCCTCGCCGCCCAGGGACAAGCACAGGGACCCCACACCTCCCTTCGGGGTCTCCACTGCACGCGTGCCTCTGGCTGAGGAGAACCTGCCACTTCATTCAGCCACGTCTCCTGATACACATCATGGTCCTTCCCCCCAGGCCAGTAGTATGCCGCCACTCCTCAAGGCTCTCTCCGGGCGGCACCTCTTGTTCCGGCCACTCTTTCCAGGCTGTGGCTTCTCCACGAGCTGTCCCTCCTGCCCAGGTGTCTCTCACGCTTCCTCCACACCATCACCACACCCGAGCAGCAGCCTAACTCCCACCTGCCTGAGACCTTGAGAGACTCGCCCAGACAGTGGTCACATGAGTCCTTAACCCTGGACTGGCCCTCTGCAGGGCCCTCTAGACCCACGCAGTGGGACACGGGTGGCTGCCCCACCCCCGTCCCTCCTGAGCTGTAGGCCCTGTCCCTTCGCACGTACCTTGGTCAGTTCCTGAGCGTTGGCGAGGTTGTCCACGGCAATGGCCAGGAAGACATTCAGCAGAGTGTCTGGTTGGCTCCAGCTAAGGAAGGGAACCTTCTGCCCCAGCCCCCAGCCTCCCACAGTCACAGCCCAGCTTCCCCCGCGCAGAACTGGGCCCCTCTCCCCAGGTCCTGACGAGACTTCAGCCTCCTTCCCTTAGTGGCCACATGCCCCTCCAGTGCCTTTGCTCCGCTGGCCCGTCACCCACAGACGCAGCCAAGCCCAGCGGACTGGGCCGCCGCCTCTTCCCACAAGCTCCTGTCCTGTGTGCCTCGGGGCAGCGTGTCCCCAGGACCAGCCCGTCCCTGCACTGTGTTCCAGCAGACCCGGACCCTCCCCCGTCACCTCGTCCCTCAGCACTGCCAACATCTGGAGCGGGGCGACCCTTTGCGTGGGACGTTGGGCACCATCTGCAACCCCCTGCCCAGCACCAGGGTGCAGCAGCCCCTCCCCAGGGCAACCACACCGTCTCAGACCCGGCCGGTGTCCTCTGGGGGGACGGTCACCCCAGTCAGAGCCCCGGCACAGAGCTCTTTCCCCACAGGCCTGGGGACGCACCACCCCCAACCCAACCCAGGTGCAGCTGTTTCCGCCAGGGCCAACCTTGAGGAGCAGCCGGTTTGTAGAAGGCCAGCAGCGATGACTGTGGCTGGTCAGGACCCAGTCTGGCAGGGAGATGCCTCCGAGACTCAAGGGGACCCATGGACCCGGGCACTGCCTCATAGGCAAGGCTGCTCAGGGCTCCAGCAGATTAGAGGACGGGACACGAGGCTGGGATCCACTTCCCCGCACTAACCTAGCCACGAGCACCTCAGAGGCCTTCCCACACCTGGAGAGCAGGTCTAAGGCCAGGACCTAGAGCTCAGGGCCCAGCCGGAGAGATGCACAGAGGCAGAGGCAATGACGCCCGCTGGCCAGCACGAGGCCTGACCGCAGACACCCCCGGCCTGACCGTGCAGGGTCAGGGTGAGCTGTGATGAGCTCCAGGCCACTGCTCGGTCTCGGGGGTGGGGGGGCGGCACCTCCTTCTGGACAGCACTCATTCCCCACCCCTACCGCCACCATTTGAGTCAACACTGCAGGCTCCTTCCCTCTCCAGCAACCCTGGCGGCCACTCCTGGGTTTCCTGTCAGCCACCCCAGGTCCCACCCACGTGCAAACAGTGAAACAAACACTCCCCCCAGCCACCCCCCCCCACTCCTCCTTGCTGGGTTTCCCCACAAAGGCAGGGCTCCCTGCCGTGGAGTCCAGAGCTGACAGATGGTGTGAATGGAGGCCTGCAGGGTCACGGGTCCCAGGCCAGCGGAGAGCCAGCCGGGCAGGGGCAAGGAGAGACAAACAGGGTCAAGTGTCCACGTGTGCATGTGGGAAAATAGGGCAGAGCCGTAGGGCGGTCTGGGAGAAGATGACGCACACCTGTTTGGGCCAGCTCCCCCCCTTCTCTGGGCCCCACGGGGTATTAGGGCAGCGGTCTCTGAGTGGGGCCCCCCGGCCTCGGCCTTGGCACCAGCGCTCTCTGGGGAGCCCGCGGCGTCATCCTCGTGGGCTGGAACCTGAAAGTCAACCACTCGGGGGCTCTGATGTACAGACGACTCTAGGGACCCAAGTGTCCCTGCTCAGCCCGGATTTCCCTCCCGGGCAGTGGGCCCACATTCACACCCCCTCTCCTGGCTCACTACACTCCCCCTACGTCCTGACCCTGAAGCCTCCTCTTCCCCGGCGGCCGGACTGAGGGCAGAGCTGCCGCGGAGCTCCTGGGCTTTCTGGCCCCACACACACCCTCCCAGCCCGAGGTCCTGAAACATGAGCCCAGCAGGCTCCCAGCACGGGAAACCTCCCTGCGTATTTCTCTGCGGGTAGGATATGTTCAGCAGGGAGCAGTTTTTTAAAAGCCCAGTGCCAAAATTTAACTACTGAATTAAAGTGGGCCAACAAAACAAGACCAGACCCACGGCCGTCAGGGTTCAAAGCCCGTGTCTCCCCACAGCGTCCCTCCTGCGCCTGCCCCTGACCCTCCCGGCCCCTCTGCAGACCGATGTGTGGCGCGAGCTTCCCTCAGGCTCCGGATCCCCCCGGCTCAGGCAGCCTGGAGAACACTCCCCGTGTAGACTTAAGCCAGTTGCCCTGTGGGAGGAGCCGCACCGTTCCCACGGGGGTGGGGGGGGGGGGAGGCCCAGACCGAGCACTGGCCAAGCTGCACCCCAGCCCCAGAGAAGGATACAATTTCCAAACAGCGTCAGGACAATGAAGTAAAAGGAGGAGAACATGCCTCTGCTGACGCCGCCCTGCGACTCGATCCCGTGGTACATCACGGCGTTCCAGTCCTCTCCCGTCAGGATCTGTGGGGAACGGCACCGCAGGGCACGCCTGCCTGACCACCTGCGCCCACGGGCACACGCAGGTGCACGCTCAGGGGCGAGACACGGCTGTGTCCATAGAGCCCAGGGGCACACGTGCGCACACACACACGGGCTGCTAGAGGACAGTGCTTCTGGAGGGCAAAGTGGCCCACAGTCCTCCAGAGAAACTTTCAGAAAGACACAGGCCCCGAGAGATGCATACACTCCAGCTTTTCGGCCAAAAACAGAAGGGAGCACCAAGCCGCAGGGAAGGTGGCAAAGACGAGGAGGAGAACCGTAGCCGTGAGCTGGGGAAAGGGGGCCGGGCTGGGGAGGCCGGACTCCCACCCCCAGAGCCGCCTGGGCCATGATGTTGTCTGGGAGACGGGGGGTCCAGCAAAGAGGGTGGCTGGACGCAGTCCCTGCCCCTTGGGAAACACGTCTCGCCTTGCTGCCGTACATGTGGGAAAGTGTAAGAGGAGAACATAAGAGACGTTCACGTGTCCACCCACCAAAACGGACACTGCTCACATCTGTCCCGTGGGCATCAGGGCCCACTGGCCGTGGTCACTCCCGACAGACGACCCGATCACAAACCTGGTGAGGGGCCACGTCAGAAGAATTCCACTTACACGGCACACGCGTCTATGAACCACACTCCCCACGGGTGTTCCAACACTCCCGGGAAGGCGTCAGACGACACACGCCACTCATCGGCTTGCCGTCCTCACCCAGGGTCATATCTTTGAAGTCCATGCACACGAGGCACGCAGACCCCCTGACTCCCGACCCCCAGCGCACAGTGTCCCTCAGGCCCTCCACCCACACGCCCGCTGCCTTCCTTCTCCCCGGGGTTGTGCTGCCAAGTCTCACCGCACGCACGGAAGGTCTGCCCACACTGGGGACGGCCAGGAGGCAGGCCACGTGCACCTCTGCCCGGATGAGAGGCGTCCTAAGCGACGGTGCGGGGACACTGCTGCTGGCTGAGGAGCGAGAGGGCCAGCTGCTCGGGGGCCGTCCTCCGGGGCCTCCCCAGACGCCTGGTCTTCCTCGCCCTGACCACGAGACCCGCGAGTGTCCTGGTTCGCTCCCGCCCTCTGACTGCAGAAACTACTCACTGGAGAGCTCCCGGCTTCTGCTTCATGACCAAGTGGCACGCATCTAAGAAAGTCCTCTCCGTTGGAAGGCAATAAAAATACTCTTCTGTGTTTTCTTCAAACCATTGTAAAGTTCGGTTTCTCACAGTTAGGTTTTTAATCCAACTAGAGCCTGTGCTTCCTGTTCTGTGTACGTGTGGGGACGAAGACAGATGTTCTGCCCCAGCGGAAAGCCGGCTTTTACAGGGGCCCCCCCTCCTGCCGTGGCCAGCCTCCCACCGAGCCTGGCCATGTTTCCGGCTTCTCTCATCTGCTCTCCTGGTGTTTCGTCCTCGTATCCCAACCCTCCCGCGTAGCTTCGTGAAAACTCTCACCCGTGGCAAGGCAAACCCTGAATTGTCTTGGCGACTCTTGGATGCTGAGCCTTCCGCGTTATCAATATGCTGAATTCCAAGAGATTAAATGAGGAGAACAGATGCCTCTGCCACTTTCAGGCCTCCCTCCCCATCATAAATATGCCCCCTGTGTACCCAGATCTGTAGGCCCTTTGATAACAAGTCATAATTTCCCCCGTAAAAGGCTTACATACTGTTTCTAGATTCCTGGGTGTCTTACAGCTTTTGTTGCCTCTAGAATGAAATATTTCATTTTAATTGAATTTTCCAATCGAATGGTTAAGTCACAGGAAAGCTATATTTTTGTATGTTGGTCTCGTGTTCAGCAGCACAAGTGAATTTTATGTCCTTGGTAGGACATCTAAGGTAGGACATCACCTCACACCTGTGCCAGGCCCAGGGCAGGAAAAGGGCTCTACCGACCCCTTGTCTTTAACGGTTAGGGTGCTATTCAGGTTTTTAATTTCTTCTTGATCTAATTTATGTGTTTGAGGTTTTCCTATAAAAGTGCATGTTTCCCCTTAGTTTTCAAATCTCTGGCCATAATATTTTTGGGGATTTAAAATAATCTCTCCCTTCCCTGCAGGCGTGCCTCCCCCGCAGTCTCTAGTTTTCATCCGTGCGTTCTCTCTTGGCCGGTCTTGCCGAGATGCTGTCTACTGTGTCAGTCTCCCTGACAGCAAGCTTTTTACGATTTGGCCGTCTTGGTGTTTTAGTTTTGTGTTATTAACCATTTTTTCCTGCTTTCAATTTTTCTTTTGTTTACCTGTTCGCTTTTCTAGGTTTTTAAGACAAGTACATCACTAGTTTATTTCCAGTCTTCCTTTTATTTTGATGATTGCATTTCAGCCTGTAGGTTTTCCTCTAAGTATTGCTTCTGTCTCATTCCGTAAGTTTGGATGTCATAATTCACATCTAAGCACTTTGTGAGTCTGTTGTGGGGTCCCGTTTAGCTCGGTCCTTCAGCTCTCAAATCTGGAGAAGGTTTCGAACACCGTCTTACACATGGTATGTTTATTTACATTCCATTAAGAATGTGCTCTACAGGATGACAATTCCTCAATACTTGTAGGAATTTCCTGGGTGACTTAACAAGTGGTCAGTTTCCATGAACGTCCTCTGTGTCCCCAATGATGACTGCTTCGTTTGCCATCCGCTGGGTGAAGAGCTCCACAGACCTCACCTCATCCTACGCTTCGACAGAACCATATCCCAAACCTCGCGTGCGGTGGGGACGTCCACGGGCTTCTCTCCGTGGCTGCCCAGGGAGCTGAGAGGTCATGCTGGCCCGTGGTCGCTGCCTTCCTTCTGCTGTTATGGAACGCACTTCATTTTTACCAAAGCTTTTCTCCCTTAACTTGAACTTGGCTGATATTAGTATCATACCAGCTTTCTTGCGGATGATTTCTACTTTGTTTCCTTTTTTGTATCCCTCAACGTTTTATTTCAGTCCTCTTTCAAACACTCAGAAAGGAAGGATGGGTAATTCCCAGCAGACCTCTGTGTACCGACTACCGGGCTTGAGAGCCGTCAAAGGGAGAGGCATCCCCCGACGAGAACGCCGCCAGCCTCCCAGCGGCATGGCACCCGCATCCGGTCTTCCTCATTCCCAGGCAAGCGTTTCCATTTTCACTGCAAGATGCTAGAGACGATATTGTTTTTCATGTTTTCATCCTTATTTAAGTAGTATCATATGCTGTGTATTTTTCTGAATCTTGCTCTTTTTTTGCTTAATATTATACTTGTGAGATCCATCCGAGTTAACACATTTAATTCATGTTCCTGCTGTACAGAAACCACAACACACTCTTCTTATCCGTGCTTGTGACAATGGGCACCGCTGGCAACACCCAGTTATCTGCTCCTCTAAGGAAGGCTGCTGTGCCGTCTCCCACGCCTCCCCGTCTCCTTGTGCGGCCGGCAGGAGACGCTGCAGAGCACAGACCCACGACAGGAAGCACGCGTATGCAAGTTCTAGTTATCAGATTTTATGACATTACTCTACCCCCAGTGGGCGACCAACCCAACGAGCATAGAGGAATCTCCATTTCTCCACATCTTCCCTAAAACTAGGTATTGGATTTCTTAACTTCCGCGCTGCTGACAGGTGGAGAGGTTGTCTCGCAGTGGGTCTGACTTGCATCTCAAGCAGCACTGGTAATGGTTCTCACAGTCTTTCGCGTCAGCCCAGCTTCCCCTCCTGTGAGATGCCGCAGGTTTACACTCTGCCTCTCGCTGTGACGTTGTCTTTTCTCTTTGATTGGTGGGAGTTCTTGACGTGACCTGGACATGTCAGTGGTTATTCTAATACTGTGGAAATGTCTTCTCCAAGCTTATGACTTTTTTTAAACCTTTTCATGGTGTCTTTTGATGCACAGAAAGGTCTATTTTAGCTGTCAAATTCGTCAATGTTTTCCTTTACGATCTGTGCTTCTTGGATCTTCAGAAGGACTTCCCTACCCTGAGTTGGTACCGTTACCCTCCTGTGCACCTTCTAAAATGTCAGATTTGCTCTTCACGTTCAGGTCTTAGTCTACAAACTCATTTCAAATATGGAACAAGGTAGGACTCAATCTCCTGTTTTGCTCTGTGGATAACCGAATCGTCCCGTGCCGTCTGCAGGCACCCTTCACGCTGGAGCCCAGACCCCACGAGCACCGCATACGGTGCGTGTGTCGGGAGTGCGCACGCGTGACCTTACGCCCGCTGCCTTCCTCCTCCCCAGGGAGAACTCTACCCACTGCCAAAGCTCCCCTTCTGAACATTCAGCTGAACCCGCTCACCCCTACATGGAGTCCTGGCTTGGGAAGTTATTCCTTGTGATCTCCTTACTTACTGCAAATAAAAGTTCCCGTAGTGTGGCACCCGCCCCCTGCTGTGGTCTCTTCCTGTAAGTCACAGCGGCAGCCCCATCAGCGCGGTGGGGTTACCGCGGTGACCCTAGACTCATGAAGCTGGTACCTTCATCTTTGTCTTCTCCGGAGTCACCCGCGCGCAACTGGAATAATGTCTTTCTTAAAGTTTCACAGAATTTACTCATAAAATTACCAGAACATGGCGGCTTGGGTAGGCAGATTTTTAATCATTCAATTTCCGAAACAGTTCAGGTCTTTCATTTCTTCGTGGGTTAGTGTAATGTTATTTTTTTTCTTCTAAGTCGTTGGTTTTACTAAACATACGGAGTCTGTGGTGCTTTTGGCGACCGGGCAGTTGGTAACCCTCCGTATCCGCGTTTGAACGTGGCCGGCTCCCCCTTGCGCTTGAGCCTCGGCTCTCTCGATCCGTATGCTGGGGTCATGGTGGCCCGACCCCAGGATTTCACATTCCCTCCCCGACCCTCAGACTGTCATTCTTCAGCGGGGAGACGCTTTCTAGGGTCGTTTTTAAAATGTTCTCTTCATCACAATACATCTAGGTTTGACATTACTTCTGTTCATCCTGCTTGGTCCCCAGAGGACTCAGCCCTCAGACTCGCCCGGAACAGCGCTGGCAGCCCCCTCTCTCACCTGACATGGGAGCTTCACCCCTAAGTCCCCCCACATCTCCCGGCTCACCCGCCCTTCCTTCGGTCGTGTCCGGGGCATAATTTACCCTTTACTTTCCTATTTACACAGCAATAGTTTCCACACCCAGGATTTCTACTTAGTTCTTTTTCATATTAACTTGCTCTTGGTTCTCAGGTATTTTCTTTCATAATTTTATTTATGGGTTACAAGTTTTCCCTCGAACACCACATAGGTCTCGGTCACCGGTGCCACGCTCCTACTGCTGTTTCTTCCAGAGTGAGCTCACCTTCCGACTGCAGGGTTGGCCCTCTTCCTGGGGTCGGCGTCGCCACGGATCAGCCCGCGCACTCACCACGAGCGGACCTGATGGTATTTTCTTCCTGGCCACACACTCTCCCTACCCCTTCCGGCCCGTTCAGAAGCAAGAGCACCCGCCATCCTGGGGTCTCGGGCCCCAGCCCAGCACCGTCCATGGAACAGTGCAGGCCAGGCCTGGCCAGCCATCTGCCCCTGTGACCCTCTCGGCCTCCTCCAGCCGTGGTCACCCTCTCTCAGCTCTGCTCCTCAAAGGGTCACACACCTTCCCCAGCCCTGCATCGGGCAGGCCACACAGCGATGCTTCCAGCCCGTCTGCCTCACTCGGACCACAGCCCAGGGGCCCGGTCTCCGCATCTCTCCTCACTGTTCCATTTCCAGCCACAGTTTGTTCTCTAGTTGGCTGGCTCCTTTGAATTTCTAGATGCATTTATTACCTCATTGCTGTGTTCCAGAGCAGAGGGGTCCGGGGTCCAAACCAGAACACCATCTGACCAGAAGAGCCCACCTGTTTCCTCGAACTTGGGCTCCCTCTTCCCCTCTGTCCCATACCACCACCACTAACCGACCACATCCTGCTCCCTTCTTGCAACAGAACAAAGCAGAGCTCTGTGGGTCACGTCACCTCCCTGCTTTGGGAGCCTCTGAGACAGCGCCAGCCGGGTACAGCCACTTGGCCTGGCCCGGAAGGCCCGTCCAACCTGACATCCACCGGCCCCAATCCTTCTGCCGCAGACCCCGTGCCTCTGCTGCCCCGACTCTACTCACCTTCCTACCGTGGTGTCTGGACACATTCCTGCCGAGCCCCCTTGCCTGACTTTCGAGATCCCACAGGGCAGCCCTGGTGCCCCACAGCAGGAAGGAGCTCCTTCCCATCATTGAGCAGATCGCACCGCATAGGAAAGCTCGTGGCCGCCCTCTGCAAGAGGCCCCAACTTGGAGGCCAAGGGCAGCCCCAGAGGCCAGGGACTAAGCTGAGACCCCAGCCCGAGCACACATGGCCTGTTGGGCTTCCCTATGAGTCATCCTGGGCAAAACCACCACCTACCCGCTCAATTGCAAGCATGGCGTCAAAGGAGGCTTCATAAGACAGAAGCATCTGGCATTATCCTACCGGTGGGGCCAGGCATAGTGGGCACCAGGGGCGCTACAGCCCTGCAAGGGGGCAAACGGCTCAACCGAGAGAGTCTCCAAAAGGAAACCCCCCCAAGAGGGCGAAGATGGCCTGAGTGACAAGGTTTGCCTCACAGACACTCGGGCCCAGAGCCTTGGCTTCCCCAGGAATCGTGGCCGGCACCTTCTCCAGACCCAAAAGAGAACTAAAGGACCCCTGGGCCTGACAGACAGGAGGGAGAAGCATGGGTGTGCTTTGTTGTGTCATTCGCAGAGCGTAAAAGACAGCAGGGACTCCAGGTCCTAGACGTCGGGGGACAAGTCGGCGGCTTGAAGCCCAGTGGCCACAGGACCCTTGAGTCCCCCAGGGAACTACACGTGCTTCTTGGGACCCAGTTTCTCTCCAGACCCAGGCTCTGGATTTGATGGCAGAGTCCCAGGGACTGGAAACCTCCCTAGGCTCATCTCCCAGTTGTTCTCTTCTGGAAAGTTCTGTCTGAAATGTTGGCTGTGTTGGGGGTGCAGACACTGACAGGGAAGTCTGCCTTCCCCATGCCTAGAGCCTTACCTGGAAGACGGTGAGAATGGCCGCGGGGAAGGTGTCAAAGTTTGTTGTCGGGGTCTCATCTTTAAAGTTGAACCTGAGAAAAACAAGACGTCCTGGGAGGAGACTGCCCCGCCGGGAGCCTGGGGACAGGCACCTCAACTTGCAACACCGTCTGGGCTGCGGGTGGGCTGTGTGCCTGGTACCCTCGTCCCGGGGGGGGCCTCCCAGCGGAAGACAGGCTGGGGGGGGGGCGCCCAGGCAGCAAGTGTGCTCTGCGCTCTGCCTCCCTGGAGGGGACCCAGCCTCCGACGACCCCGGGCCACTTACTGCCCCCCGAACAGCTGCATGCCCAGCAGCGCGAAGACCACAATGAACAAGAAGAGCAGGAAGAGCAGGCTGACGATGGACTTCATGGAGTTGAGCAGAGACACCACCAGGTTCCGCAGGGAGCTCCAGTACCTGCCGGGCAGGGGTCCGTCCACGCCGGCTGCGCCCACCCGCCTGCCCGCGCCCCGCCCCGGGGTTCTCGCGGCCACCCCTGCACCTTCCGGGACCTCCCGAGCTCCCGGACCCGACACCTGGAGCCCAGGGCACGTCCCCGGAGCGCCAGACCCCTCCCCTGGGGGGTTCCGGGGGGCGGCCGACTCACCCTCAGCTCCCGAACCTGCCCATCCCTCTGCCTGGCGAACGGCGCCCGCTCCCTCTCCACCCCCAACGCCCGAGCAGCTCCGGGCGCCTCCACTGGGACCACGAGGGGAGGAGCAGCCGCAGCGGAAGGTCCCCAGCCCACGGCCCGCACAACCCAGTGTGAACGCCCCTCCCCCCGAGGGCCCAGGACGCAGCGTGGATGTGGGGTGGCACTGTAAGACCATTCCCCGGCGTCCCACGGTGCCCACCCCTCCATCGCACTCCCACAAGGCTCCTGGAGGCCAGAGGCCACGTCTCCGGGCACACCTCGTGCACCGGGACCCCATGGCACACAGGCCCCACTGGAGGCTGTGGTAGGCTGACTGTCGAGAGCTCACTTGCCGGGTGACTGGAGGTCCCACCCCCTGCCGGCGTCTGGAGAGCCCCTCCCCAGAAGAGGCGGGGGCACTTTGCCTCCAGCCGGCTCAACACACACTACACACCCGTGTCTCTGCACGGTGGTTCCACCGGCCTGGAAAGGTGGGTGTGGCAGGACAAACAGCACTCACTGCCCATCCCTGGGCCCCCAGGTCCTGTCCTCCCAAGTGCCGACAGCACAGAGGCTCGCCTATCTTCCATGGGTTCTCCTACAAGGCACGTGAGGGTTCATGGAAGATGGGCTGGAAAACTCTGGAAAAGCCAGCCCACCTCAGGACAGCAGCCTGGTTTCTGGAAGGAATCAGAGCCCCTCAGACACCCGTCCCCGCAAGCGGGGTGAAGGGTGCTCTCGCGGCCACCTCACGGCACGGGGACGCTACGGAGGACTGGCCGCATGGCCCACGGGACGCCCAGCAGGGTTCGCGGACCCAGCCGGCCCCAACTCTTGCCCCCCAGCCTCTCCTGCACTGACATCATCGTGTCCTCCAGCAGTCTCAGGCTGGGATCTAAAACAGATTGGAAGAGACCAGAAGAACTCCCCTGTACCCCGGGGAGACGCGTGGGGTTCTGAGAGGTCACTGCGGGGATGACCTAGAGCCCCAGGGCCCCGCGCACAGGCTCACTGCCGACAGGTCTTCTCCCTGGGTCCTGCCGCTGTCAGAGCTGCTGGGCAGACCGCGTGGGAATCGGGCTGGAGCGTGCGTGGGCTACGCACTCGCGCAGCAGCAGTCCGGGATTCAGGGTAGGCGCGGTCCCTGCTGTGCTGTGTGCCCACCGCCCCGACCCGCGGAGCGCAGAGCGGCCTTTGCTGGGGGAGACGCACCCCCTCTTCCCAGCACTAGAAGCCTCACAGAGGGGCCCAGCACTCGCGCAGGAATGGCATCACTCCGCCGCCTTGGCCTCAGCCCCGTCGGAGACAAAATGGAGCGACTGGGGTCCAGGTTATGTAAGGGACCCAGTGGGAGAGAACGGACGACACGGGCCCGTGGCTGTCGTCCTGCCACTGCACGGCGTCCGCTTCAGCAGACCGCGACAGGCACAGGGCGGAGAAAGCCGGCCCGGGGAACGCAGCCCCTAAGGAAGCCCCGAAGAGACCAAGCTGGCTCGGGGGAGGTCAGAGTCCTCTGAGGCCTCCCTGGGGGCGGGCCTGACCGGAGGGGGCAGACTTGGGGCAGGATGATGGAAAAAAACTTCCACGTGATCATTTCTTTTGTCTCAACTGCCGATGCAGCAAAGTCGACGGGGCTACTGGTTTCAAAAAGGGTCAGCAGGAAGCTGTGGGAAGCAGACTGAGGAGGGCCGGGGGGCCCGCACAGAAGCCTGAGCACAGACTCGGCCCCCACGGCCGAGACAACTCGCGCTGGGCGGGCGCTCCGTAAACTCTTCTGTATTTAAGCCAATTATAAGCACAAAAAGAGATTCCGGACAGCTGGGTTCAAGGCCAGCACCACACGTTCCTGGTAACAGGCGCCCGGCGTGGCTCCGTCGGACGTGACCTGCGCTCCCCACCCCCTACCCGGGAGCACGTGGGTAACATACTTCGTGACCTTGAAGATCCGCAGCAGCCGGAGAGCCCGCAGGACGCTGATCCCGAAGGAGGTTCCTGGCTTGATGGCAGCCCAGACCACTTCAAAGATGCTCCCCACAATGACCTGTGTGGGGGACAGTCTCCGCCTCAGGCACACGCCCACTCGGCCCACACCTGCACCTCTGCGGGAAGCACCTGGGATCTCGCGGGAGCGGCCGCGCGCACAGAGCTCCCGCTGCCCTCGGGGAGCACGCCCCAGGCCCAGTGCCCACCTGCCCTCCAACACGCCCACCCTGGACACACCACGGGCACGCAGGAGGCAGAGCAAGGGTCGGCCTACTGGTTTCCCGGCCAGCCAGCTGCAAATCCGATCAGCCCGAGGCTCGGAGAAACTGGTGACTATGCCAGGACCACGGCCCTGGCCACGACCAGAGACCCCCGTGTAGTCTACCGCTGGTCCATTAACCCGCATGTCTGCTCGGGCAGGGGCACTGCTCACGGGTCCCCCCACATCCACAGCCCCCTCCGCATATGTCTCCACGTTGAACACAGGAGCATCGTTGAGAGCACAGCTGACGTCCTGCTGACAGCAGCCGGCCCAGCAGCTGCACCAGGCTCAGCAGGAGGACGGCCCAGCAGCCGCACCAGGCTCAGCAGGAGGACGGCCCAGCAGCTGCCCCCGGCAACACAGCACATGGGCCAAGCTTGCCGCCAGCTGTCCTCAGTGAGCCTGGGCACCTCCAGTAGGCACACAGCAGCCGGGCGTTTGTCTGGGGCTGGAGCTCACCGTTTCCTCAATCTGTGTTCTTCCTGTGGGTCATGAGATGGCCCCCGAGATGGCCCACAGGGATCCCCACTACTTGGTACCCCGTCGTGTATAGCCCTGTCTCTCAGGGGTGGGTTGGACTTCCTGACTCACTTCCAGCAAACAGAACTGGCAGAAGTGATGGGCTGTCACCTCTAAGACTCGGTCACAACGACTGGCTTCCTCCTTGGTGCTCTCAGCTCTGCTGTAGCTCCCCAGCTGCCGCGATGGAGAACACGAGGGAGCCTGGGGAGAGGCCCCCGTGACCAGGGACTGAGGGCCGTTGGCCACAAGCAGGAGCTTAGGTGTGAGCTCCCCGCCCCAAAGAGCCTGTGGTTCCTACAGTCTTGTGGGAGACTGAGAGCTGGGGCCCCTCTTCAGTCACACCTGACCCCCCACCCAGACGGGAGAGATAACCAGTGTCAGTTGTTTTAAGCCACTAAACTTTGGGGGAATTTGTTAGGCATCAAGAAAAAAACAATGCACATCTTGGAGACCGAAGTGGGGCGCTCTGCAACGTGGGAGCGGCTTCCAGAGCCAGAGAACAGGCACGGAGCAGCGTGTCCACGGGCTCTGGACAAGGAGGGACTGCAGAAGAGCGGGCAGAGCCCTGTTGGGTGCCAGCAGGAAGTTCGGCCACACCGCTGCCCACAGCTGTGTGAAGAGAACAAAGTTTGCCACGTGGACCGGAAGGTCTCAGAGATCGCCAAGCAGAGTCTGCCAGTGCGACCTGGGGTCCTGGTGCTGCCCATAGCCGGCGTGGGGAAGAGGGCAGAGGCAGTGCTGTCCACCAGCACCTTTGGAAACATTCTGCCTGTCCAGACAGCAAAGGGTGCCAAGTTAGGCGATGGCACGGTCCAGAGGAAGCCAGGGCACAATGGCAAGGCCCTGGGCGCCCAGCCCCACAGAGACGGCCCGGGCCGTCAGCTCGACGAGCAGCAGGCCCTCCGGGGCACCAACGTGCGCTGGCCTCAGCCATCTCAGCACGGACACCGCACGGGGAAGGGCCTGTCACAGGAGTCCGGGTAGGGGGAGCTTCTGTCGAGTGGAAGCCAGAGGGTCACAGCACGCCCACAACATTCTGAAAAGACTGAGCTATGCAGAAACGTCACCAGCTTGGGCTGAAAGGGACGCCGACAGTACAAGACAAAGAAGTGGCCTTCGGATTCCTCAGACTCTACAGGGAGGAAGTGGGCTGGGAGAACCACCCAGGGGAGACACGCGCTGACTTTCCTGGAGCAAGGCGATGCACACGCCAAAACCAGAAGCCCAGAGGGCGTCCCAGTCCTTCAGAACTAATCCCAGGACCTCCAACTTCTCCGCACCTGATTCCTGAACGGCTGTGGGCCAGAGACTCCCTTGTTCGTCCCACTGTCCCCTCTGAACAGGAATACCGACAGCAGCCCGTCTGGGCCATCTCGTCACCGTGTGGGTGACAACTTGTCTCGCTAGTTCCCTGGGTGCACAGGTGGGGAGGGACTGGGCAGCTGTGCGTGAGGCTCCCCGACCACACCTGGGCCTGGTGTGGACGGAGAGACTCCGAGACCACCCTGTGATGGGCGGACGTGGCTGCCTTTTACATCAGGAATGGCCAGAGTGTGGACTGTGGACCCTAGCGACCCTGTCTCCTGGGTTCATGTCCCTGGGTAGTATTTCCCACCCCTTGTCAAACGTGGGCTGGGCCAACTGACTCATTCCTGACAAATAGAATGCAAAACTGATGGGTCATCTCTCCGAGACTGGGTTTCTGTGCCTTCTCTCTTGGGTACTGTCCGTCTCTCTCTCAGATCACAAGCTGTCACGTCATGAGGACACTCGGGCAGCCTGGGGAGAGACCCACGTGATGGGGACTAAGGCCACCAACCACATGAGTGAACCTGGAAGCTAGTCTTGAGTCCCATCAGCAGCATGTGACGGGCTTGAAAGCAAATTCTCCTGCCCTACTCAATCCTCGGAGTGGCCATGTCCCAGCTGTCAGCTGCACTGTGACCTCGAGAGACCCTGGGCCACAGGCACTCAGATAAACCGGGCTTAGACCCCTGACCTACAGAATAAGTGAGACAATACACACTTACTTTATGCTGCTAAATTCTGGAATAGTTTGTTCGCCTTTGCGCAAATCATTCCCACATCCTGGGATCCCGTTAGTTCAAACCGGAAGACACAGACACATTTATAAGATCAAGGGTTCTCGGTGATCTCGTGACCCTCGCCAGGTGCCTCTGGCCTGTGTGCACCACAGCCTTTCCCCGTGACAGAGCAGGGGACAAGAAGCCATCTCAGGAAACGTCTCAAGGCGCACCCTGGGCAGCCACTGCCCCACATCCCCATAAGGTCAGGCCGCGCTGCATGGTGACCACCCGCCTCTCCGGGGCCAGAACCCCTGGGTCCACGCTGCCTCCCCCACAAAGTGTCTGGGCAGCGACCTCTGCGGCCCCTCGTCCACAAAGCGGGCGTCCTTCGGAGGGTCTGACAGCCACAGACACAGTTTCTGTCAGCTCCACGGACGCCGCCCTTAATCTCCACTGACAGAAAAAGTCAGCGTCGCCCTGAAGCCCCAGTTGAAGACTTACCCGCACCTGCGCCCGGGCTCCCCGCTACCTCGGGGTGCTACGGAGGCAGGAGCCTTCCTCAGGGCAAACAGCCACTTCTCACTGGGGCCTCCCTGGGTCGGAGCTCCTCCCTGGGCTCTGGGGGCGGTAGCAGGGAGGCGTCTACGGCCCTCGGCCTGGGAAAGCCTGTGCAACCTCCTGCCTTTGTCCCAGGGAGTCCTGGCAACACCTGCTCTGAGGCCTCCCCGACCTGCAGAGGTTGGTGAAGGGACCCAGGCCAGCGCCCACAAGGAGGGCCGGACCTGAAGCCTTTGTCCAAGCCGCCCAGAGCCAGATCTACAGGACAGTGAGGGGTTGGGCTCACGGCCCCCTTGAGCTCTCTGGGGACACTGAGCCCTCTGGGGAGCAGGGCCACACGCGAAGGCTGGTTGTGCCAGGCACAGACTCTACGGACAGAACCAGGGCGGGCGGAGGAGGCCCGGCCGCTGACCCTCCTAAGTCAGAGCCTGAACAGGCCTCCCCTTTGTCCGACGCCCCTCCCCGTCCCTAGGAAGCCTTCCTGACCCGCACAGGGGCACCGTACCCTCTGCCTCCAGGTCGTGAGGCCCAGACCCCAGCATGCACCGGGTGCAGCCCAGTGGGAGGGAGCCGTGTGCACTCTCGAGCAAGGAGGAGGCCGTGTGCACTCAAGCAAGGAGTGGGCCGTGCGCACTCTCTACAGCCTGGCCCCAGCGGGCACCGCTCAAAAGGCTCTCACTCACCCCAAAGTCGAAGCAGTTGAATGAGGACCGGAAGTAGCTTCTGGGCCCCAGGCCATACATCTTCAAGGACATCTCTGTGAGGAAGAGACCCAGGAAAACAAACTCTGCAAAGTCTAGGAGAAGCCGGAGAAGAGGGGGATTAGCTCTCAGCCTCCTCCCACCTGGCTCCAGCCCAGACTGGAGGACACCAGACCTCTGGGCCCTCCCAGGGTTGAGCCCTGCAGGCCTGGTCTGTGGCCCCTGAGCCCGGAGATCTCAGCTCCGGAGAACAGTGATCAGGGTTGGGACTGGGAGGGGCACAGAGAGACGCTGGTTCCAGTCTGAAACAGGGTGCGTGCCCAGCACCTGCGGCCCAGAGACGGGCCCCGCGGGAAGTGAGGTCCTGGGACCGGGCTCAGGAGTGAGGGCTGAGGCCACGCAGCACTCCCCAGAGGACAGCCCGCGACCCATCCTTGTGCCTGCAGGCCTGCTCCCCACCCCGGGCCCTGAGCATGGTGGAGACCCTCAGTGTCCTTCTCAGAAGCCCCCGTCTTTCCGCGAGACCCCTCCTCAAAACCCCCGCGTCACTGTGTTTGGTCTTCGTCTCATTCATGTGTCCGCCTCCCCCCTGAGCACTGCCCGGCCCGGCCAGCACGAAGCTCCTGGGAACCGCCAACGCTCGCCGCCCCCTCACTCTGAGTCACACAGAGGCTCCCGCGGGCGCCTTCCCCTTCCTGCAGGCACCCCCTCCTGCCTCGCCCCGGAGACCCGTCCCTGGCAGTGTGGACCCTCGAGGGTCCCAGGACCAAAGGGAGGCCACGCTGGACCTGAGGGCCATGCTGGGAATTCCAGCCACAGAGACAAGACACCAGCCCCGGCCCAAGTGACACGGCGAGGATGACCAGACAGCAAGGGCTGCAGCCGGCTCTGCCCTGGCCAAACCGGGAAGTGCAGGCCGCAGAACAAGGTTACTGTCTCTGACCCTCCTCCCCGGGGCCTGGGCTGCCATCAGCTCGCTATTCCGTACAGTGGCCCACAGGCCCCACGGCCTCTGGTCCCCGAACGCCAGGGGCCGGGAAAGCAGCTCAGGACTCAGGGCAGAGCCTGCGCCCGAGGGTACAGTTCACGAGCAGGAGTGGACAGCAAGCTTCAGGGTCCGGTCACTGGAAAGTCACCAGCCCACCCTTCCAGGGCCCTCTGGCAACCAGACCAGTGGGAAACTAGAGCTCAAGCAGCTCCTGATAAAACAGACAATAGAAGAGGAGACCCCACAGCTCTGGCCCCCGACATCTGCTTTCTCCCACATCTCTCCACCAAGCACGACCCTACAGAGACCCAGCAGCCACAGCCAGGGGCGGACCTACAGTAGCCAGACTCCATGGGAGCAGAAAACACCAGCCCGCCACCCACACACAGACACACAGCGATCTGTATGCACCCAGGTCTCAGCTGTGGGACCCCGCCTACCCCTACTATGGCTTGAGTTCAGGGATAATCATGCGCAGCCTCTGAAGCCAGCCAAGCACTCACTACGGCACTGAGCCAGGCATGGGCTAAGGGGAAGGCACAGCTGACTCCCTGGAGAAGCCGGGAAGCCGGTGTCCCAGGCGTGGAAGCCCACGGACCCAGGCAGAAGAGCCCACTGCAGCCAGGCCTGCACGACGGACACCTGGGCTGCACTGAGCAGCAGGCGTGACGGGGGTAGGGAGCGCCACCCTGCCCCCAAGTCCAGCTCGGAACACCCCAACAACCCGCACGGATCCCAGGCTCCCGGCCACCGAGGCCCAGAGCCCTGCACACAAGGTCACAAAGCACCTGCCCCATTCGGAGGGCTCAGATCCTGGAGGAAGAAGCCACGAAGACGGGACAGCGCCCCGCCCACATGCCAGACCTTGGAGCTCCGGCGGCCCAGTCACTGGTCTTGCTCCCAGGAGATCCAAGTGAGAGCCGTGCGGGGAGCCAGCACCAGAGGTGCCAATGGTAAGACGTCCTCCGAGGAGAGGAGCAGCCGGAGCCAGGAACCCCCCACGTCCTGCCTGACCTTCACTCTCTCTCTGTCAGACGCTCAGGCTCCCCTCCGAGGCCAAGAAGGGGTAGCCATCCGTTCACTCCTGAATAATTCGTTCAGCTCTCAGAAGCTGGTGCTGCTCTGAACTCGCAGGGGAGACAGAGCGGACGCTTCTCTCTGGGCAGTCACACGCCAAGGGGGGAGCGGAGGCAGTGAACTGACAGTGCTTGGTATCATCGTAAGAGGACACGGTGCTGGGGAACGCGGGACGGAGGAGAGGGCGCTCAAGCCTGTCTTGTGATGCCAGGGGGCTCAGAGGAGGACGAGGCCCAACAGCCAGCTGCCTCCCTTCGCCCTCCGCCACGCCGAGCTCCAGTCTCAGGCGTTCTGGTGGGCACGGGGGGGCGGGGGGGTCCTGGAGGGACAGACGGCAGACGCGCCCAGAACCCGTTCTCTGCAGGCTGGCCAGTCTCAGGGCCGAGCCCTATGGGGAGCTCCAGGGAAGCTAGTCCTGGTGGCAACGCCCCCCCACCTCCGCCCCTGCCTCTGCGTCTTGCAAGACCTGCCCTACCTGGCCGGATCAGCCTTCCTCAGCTCTAGCCCAGCTGCCAGGGACAGAGCCCAGGGACAGAGCCCAGACAGGCCGATGCTGCGTCGACCCACCTCTGCCCTAGGTCATGCCAATGAGTCAGAAATTCCTGGGGAGCCACAGAGAAGACAAGGCAGCAAGGGGAAGGATGCCTGTGGCCCGGCCCAGCCCCTGGACACTCTCGGGCCCACGCTCGGGTGGCGGACCCCCAGGAAACCGGGAGGGACCCCAGGACTGCCAGGGCACCATCGGCTTCTTCCACGGGAAGGAAAGGCCTGGCGAGGAAGCCCCGGGAACAGCCGCACCGTGGGCCGGTCGAGAGGAAGGCCCCCTCCCGCTCCCTACCCAACCCCCAAGCGGAAGGAGACTTTGTCCCCAGGAAGTACTAACCTCAGTCCCAAGCAAAGTCCCCAGACACCAAAGTACAGGCCCCAGGACACAGGGACTAGGGGCGAGAGCGGCTGTCACTTCACTTTGCTGCCCTGGGAACCCCGAGCCAGGCTGCCTGTCGGGAGCGCCCGGGGGCCCCCCTGGCTTCTTCTGCCCCTAATCCTTCCCCTTCAGACAGCAAGAGCTTTCAAGACAATTCTGGGAAACTGCACCCCAGCGGTCACCCCCCCATTTTCAGGTGGGCTGTGGAGACATCGGTCCGGACCACGTTAAGAACACTGCCCAGGTGGCCCGAGCTCCTGCTTAGGGCTGAGGGGCTCAGCGGTCTGAGGGAGGGGAGCGCGGCTGGCCCGGCAGGGCCGGGACTCACAACTAGGAGGCTCTTCTCTGGAGGAAAGACTCTCTTGCCACCTCACTCCAGGCTCCCATGGACAGAGCAAGGGGAACCCAAAATAGGCCATGAGTCCACCTCGGACCCAGACACCAAGCAGGGTTACGGTAGCTAACCCCGGGGCACAGGAAGGCGGAAGGCCTGACCCGAGCGTGTCACCTCTACAGCTCTCGTGAGGTGGGACCACAGACCCCGGCCAGGCTCCCCACGGCCTGCAGAGCCCTAGCGTACAAACCGCTGGTCCTAGAAGGTCAGCCCTGGTCCCTGGAGAGGGGCAAAGGACCTCTTCCAGGGGTCGGTTACCTTCCTCCTTTCCTCCTTGGAATGTAGCCAGGGCCAAGAGAAGCCATGACTCACATGCTCGTGGCCTGTCCTTAGGCTCACGGACATGGGCAAGTCAGCCCTGGTTAGGGTCAAAGAGCAAAAATGGCTAGCAGCCTGAGAGCCCGTGAAGAGCCCGTGAAGAGCCCGCGAAGGCAGGACACTTCCTCCGCAGGAGCCCAGGGAAGGGGCTGCAGCCTCACGGCAGACTGGAATGAGGGGTAGGTCCCCCGGTCCGTGGGCCTGAAGCCCTTCCAAGGGAGGACATGGGTCCCCGGGGCCCGGCTCGGGCCGGCTCACCCCATTGCCCTCGGCGCCCCGGGCGCCGCCTCATTTCCCAGCACACTGACAGGTGTGTTTCTAAGCCGTCGCAGTCATCTAGGCCTCCCAGCACCCGGGGCGGGCAGCTCAGGCCCCAGCAGAGGCCCTCGGAGGCACGCCGGTCAGCGCCGGGTCCTACCCGGGGCATTCCAAGGCGACGGGCTGTGGACCCGGACCCCCGCGCTGCAGGCGTGAGCCGGCTCAGGAGGAGGTAGGGGACGCCGGGCCGCAGCTACGTACACAGGGCCGTGGTGAGTCGCTGGGGCTGGTTGTAGTGGACCATGGCCACACAGAAGGTGTTCAAGGCCACCACGCACAGCACCACCCAGTAGAAACTCTGCGCCTTCACCATGCGGCGGATGAAGAAACGGAACATCTTCTCCTTCCTGCGGAAGTACGACGAGCCGTCCGTCTTCCCACTCTTGAGGCTGGCACGGGCGAAGGGGGACCCTGGGGGAACAAGGGGCTCGCTGAGGACACGCTCGCCCTCACAGACGTGGGCCCCGTGGACACACCCCCAAGGATGGGCCCCCCCAGGAGAACACCTCGCAGGCCCCTGCCCGAGCCGGGTTGAGCCCAAGGCCCCGGTTCTAACCACAGGCCCCGTGGGCTCCCGGCGTGTGGCTGCTTACTCTGCAGCGGGTCCTGACCCCACCCCTGTCCGCAGGTGAGGGGACCGAGAGCCTTGCTGGTCTCCATGGTTACCAGGCTCCAGATGGTCTCCAGCCCCTCCGGGCCACCCGCCAGCGGTCCCGATGCTCCGGGGCCATCCCAGCTCCTCTGTGGGCCTTGAAGAGCACTGCAGCCTCCGGCCCCTCCCACTGCAACTCAGAGATCGGCAGCCACTGGCTACCTGTCTTTTTCGAAGAATTTATTTGTTTATGACAGAGAGAGACAGTAAGAGAGGGAACACAAGCAGGGGGAGTGGGAGAGGGAGAAGCAGGCTCCCCACGGAGCAGGGAGCCCGATGCGGGGCCCGATCCCAGGACCCCGGGATCACGACCTGAGCAGAAGGCAGGTGCCCAAACGGCCAAGCCCCCCAGGACCCCTGGCTACCCGCCCTCCAGTACTTCGACTGGAACCCAGCCAGCCGCTTGGTCTGCGGCCGGTCCAAGGCGGTGGTCCCGGAGCAGAGACAGAGGCGGGTGTGGCCCACAATGCCCAGCACAGGCTCCAGAATGCCTATGTGTGAGGCTCCCACGGCCGCCCCTCGTCTCCGTGTTCCCACCGCCACGGCTCTACCACGACCCTAAGCACGGAGCGCTCCCCACGCCAGCCCCTCTCCACGGCTGCCTACACCCCAGCTTCACGTCTGCATCTGCTGTCAGCCCCACAAAACACCCTCTCTGAGCACTCCTTCCGAAACTGGGTCATTGCCCCCCAGCAGTAATCCCACCATCTGCCCCTGTACTGGCTCATTGACCTGCTCTGTGCCCAGCTTCCAGACCAGACAGCACACTCCGGGAGGACAGGACAGGACAGGGCTTCCCGAGAGCCCGTGTGCTCCCCGACAAGCGAGTGAGTAGGCTTCCTGGGTGCTTGGCAGTGGCAAGTGTGCACGGCTCGGTCTCTCAGGACAGTCCATGTCTCTGCAGCACATCACGGCCTCTCTAGTGCTTTCAATAAGGGCCTGGGCCTGTGTGAGCCTCCAAGGGTCCAAGCCCAGTCAGCTTGGGCACCAGGCCCCTGGGTGCAGGGGGATGGGGGGGGCACACAGACTCAGTGGGACAGTAATAGCATTTTGGGGTTGGTGTTTTCTTGAATTCAGTGAAATGAGGACCGGCCCTGAGGCCTTGGAAGAGACTGATCAATAAGCTGACAGCTGTGTCGTGGGGAGATGCTGGGACCGACAGCCACAGGCCCAGAAGGAGCAGTTCACAGGACAGGGCCAGCAGCCGGCCCTCGGAGCAACCTTGCAGCGCCCGATGCCACGCCCCACCACACCCCCGGAAGACACTGCCCCATCACAGCCTCCTGGGGAAGCCAGGACACAGCCTCACATCCAGGCACCAGGCAGTGGCCACCGACTGTCAGAGTGACCTCAGTCCACAAGGGTCTGGGCCCGCCTTCTTGGGGCGGCAAAGTGCCAAGGCCACGGCCAGACACACCCGCTCCCTCCTCAGAAATAAGGCCCAGAGGGAGGCAGACAGTGCGGACCAGGAGGGACCCACACGTGGGCAGAGCCACACACACACCCGTCCTGAGAGCCCACCGGCTCCTGAGTCATTTAGAAACAAAGCCACACACACACCCTGACCACCTCACTCTCAGAGACACAACCACACACAGAGTCCCACGGGTACACCTCTGTGAACACACACAGGGCCACGCCGGGAAGGAGGGGACATGTGTGCACACACGTGTGGCCTGTGAGACAGGCAGCAAGTTCTCCAGGGTAGGCTGCATGGCCCTGCCCATCTCGCTTTCTGGGCCATGCCCATGAGGAACCGGGGGGCCCCGGCCATGGGAAAGGCCTCCCGCGAGTGCTGCCTTCACAGGTCCCCCTGTACCCACATGCAAACCACCACACACTTCTTCACTCGACAAGGCAAACCCAGACAGAAACGTCCTCGGCCACATTTGCACAAAACCATGCACCCCTACTTGGCTCCCGAAGCCCTGCCCATCTCCCAACACACGCCAAGGGATGGGAGGGGGCGAGAGACCAGCAAGCCGAGCGCGAGGTGCCCCCCTCAGTGCCCAGGGAGACGGGTGCCCACATGCACACCACGGCAGAACCAAGACCAGAGGCCTGCCCGCCTCCCGGCCTCCACTGGTCAGGGAACCGGGACACGCAGGCAAACACGGCACAGGTCCCGGGTCTCTGGAGACAGAGACACAGGCCCTGGAGGACAACCTCTCCCAGCAAGCAGCGACCATGTGCTCAGGTCGGCCCTGGGTAGTGACCCCAGCTCTTTGGTAAAACTGGGGTCCAGGTGAACACGGACCCCCCGCACATGCAGAGTCGTAGCTCCGGGTGGGGAAACGGTGAGGGACTGGGACTACCTCTTTTCGCGCTGTGCATTTTCCATGTGTGACTGGATCAGTGTATATTCTTTCTAATCAGAAGGGTTATTTCAGGGAAAAAGACGTATCGTCAAGCTAGGAGAAATCAAGAATTCAATCAGCCTGTGAATGGCAGCTCAGTCAGGCGTTAGTGAGGACAATGGAAGGTTGTACGCGGCATTTGGATTTCCCGCCATCACGCCCAAAAGAGGAGCTCGTCGGTTCGCAGAAAGTCTTTGCTGGCCTGTGTGACAATCCCACTCCTTCCAAAGACACACACAGAGCTTGGGCCTGAGTGGCAGAGAGGGAACAGAACGGCTGAGATCCATCCCGCCCTCGGCGACCCCACCTGCGGCCCGTGAAGGGACAGAAACGTGCTTCCCTCCAGCTTCGCCGCTGCACTCGCCAGCGTGGCATGATGGAGGCAGCGCTGGCCAGCAAGCCCTGGAGACACAAACCCCGTCACCTCTGCCCATGGCATGTGGCCTCACCCCGTCACAGCCCAGAGATCTCTTTCAAAACAGATGCTGGTAACCCAGACCGCACGGCTCCTGTAGGGCTCAGTGAGACGACGCCGGCCACGTAGGGCTCAGCCACGGGCGCCAGAGACAGTGAGGGCAGAGGCTGACAAGCCCAGGGCCTGAGACGCCGCCACCCTCAGCTCAGACAGAGGGACAAAGGGGGCGCCGGGATGGGGAAACCCACGCACGGCTTCTGTCCTCCCTGCCCAGCCCCACACCCGAGCCCGTCCGAGCCGGCTGAGCCCACGGGCCCTGCCTGCCAGGTACCCGGGAGGAAATATCAGCAACATCCCAGGGACTCAAGGACAGCACCAAGCAAACCAAATAAAACTGAAAGGAGAAACTTTCTGGAGAAAAAATAAAATTCCCTTCAGCAGAGGAAAGGAAGGGAGGTTCACCCCCAGAACCCAGACTAGTGGCCTGAAGGGCGGACACAAGCCACGTGTTAAACAAGGGGAGAAACCCTGACGGACAGAGGGTGAGACCTGCGGGAGCCACGTGGGAGACGGGCATGAGATAAGAGGGATCCAGGTGCAAAAAAGGTGGAGGCGAGGACGTGAACTCATTGAGCAAAGCCCCCCCACCCCGTGAGGGACGGACCAAGTTCCTGGGGCAAAGGAGGAGCTTCTGACCCAGAACTGGAGCCGCAGCCCCCAGGACCTCTGTGGCCCCGAGGACCTCCGCGGCAGGGGGACAGCGGGGACCAGCGTGACACCGCAGAACGGCAGGGGCAGTCGACACGGAGGCCTCGTGCTGCAGAGAGGAGGACATGGGACAGTCGGTGAGAAGCCAGACACCTTGTGTGAGAAATTAGGAATGTCCTAAAAAAGCAAATCAAAATAATTTAGAAAGATGAACTTACTAAAGATACAAGAGGAAGTCATGACATTCAAGAAAAGCTAGAGGAAAGGAAGTCTACAATCGGGTCATTTTATGTGACCTCCTACAGATGAACCCTGCACATCCAGTGTATTAAACAGGGAGACAGACAGACATTCCGACAATGAGCAAGCAGCAGGAGCAGGGTCAGCGCGTCCCGGACAGCCTCCAAGGGGTCAGCACCTTCCTGCCGCCGAGCCAGACCCCCAGCCGGGCCACCCGTGCCCCACAGAGTCACACACACGTGGCACACGCTCCCCAGACTCCGGGCGTCCGTGCCCAGCCCACCCTGAGGCGCACAGTGCCCCACATCCCCTGATGCCCACGTCCAACGGGCCAGCAATGCTGTCACCTTCAGGCTGTCCCTGAGTCTGGCCACAAGACACCCCGTGGCTTGCCATTGCCAGTGCGATCCCTACAGGGGCCTCGGAACAGGCCCCGCTTCTGCCCTTCCTGCCTTGGGGCTCCCCTGCACCCCACCTGGAGCCAGACGGCGTCTCCCCTCTACAAAACCCCCCGCGGCCAGAGTCCCTGCGTGTCCCTCGCCTCCCACGGCCTCCTGACCCCCAGGCCGCTCCAGTCCAGCCACGTCGGCCTCCCCCACAAGGCCCCGCCTGTGCCATGCTCCTCCCTGCTTCGGGGTCTTCTCACGTGTTGCCAGAAGGTTCTCGTCCTCGGGGCTGACTCCCTCACGTCCTTCCACTTCACTCAAAGGCGACCTTTCCCTAGGGGGCCTTCGGGACCTTTCTTGGGAAAACCGCAAGCCCCCTGCCCTCCAAGCCCCTCTCTCGCCGGGTTTTCCCTGTTGCGGAGGTGGCCGGGACACACGACACCCTTTCCGCGGTCCCCTGCCGGTGTCTGCGGCCGGCGCTGTGGGGAAAACCCGAAGAGGAAGGGGCTTCACTGCTTCGCTCGGCACGGAGGCCCCCGTGCCGGGAACGGGGCCCTGCACGCCGTCGGCTCCCCGTCTACGCCTGCGGAGCGGCAGAGTGAGCGTGCGGCTGCGTGCGGGGAGGTGAGGAGAATCACAAGAGAAAAGCGCAGGCGACTCTACAGAAACACGTTTGAAATGCTGAGAAAATGGAAGGTTTCCTCACAAGGCATAATTTCTAAAACTGGCCCAAGTTCTTTTTACTTTGGGCTCAGGTTTTGTCTTACCTTTAAAGAACGCACTATTTAGGTGTTACTTAAATTATTCAAAGCCAGAGAAAAAGACTTTAAAAATTCTTTCCAATTAATTTTACAAAATCAGAATAAAAATTCTAGGTAAAATAGAAATAAAGGGGACTCTAAATATTGCAGTCACATGGTAAATTTGTGAAAACTGTAACAAAACTCAGACCCCCAACACACATCAGTCTCTTACTAGTTAGCAGACGCAAACGCCCAGCAGGAAAACGGACAGGGTGTGCGCAGAATCACCAAACCCAACTTGAGAGGGAAAACCAACATTTAAAGAGACTCCGGGTCACGGGCAGCGAGTGCACGAGGACAGCAGTCCCAGGGAAACGTCCCTTCAGCCTCATCAGACTGGCCTCCAGCCAGCCGGAGTCAGAGCATCTCCCGCGCGCCCGGAGGGACAGTGGGTCCATGTCCACCCACAGGACAGAAGCACTGGGGGAAGGACAGAGGTCGACAGGGCTTTGTTTCGGCAGCACTTTCCAGACAAAGATCAAGCTACTTAAAAATGAATGAATGGCCATCGACACAGAGCAGCCAAACCAATTCTAGTGACCCCACGGAGCACCAACCGAGAATCAGAATCAGACTTCTGAGGGGAGTGGTCTCGAGAAAAATCTGTACGAAAGCATTTCTGTGACATGCAGAGATCTCAACACTGTGCGTGTGTGCGCACGCGTGTGTGGGTGAGGGGCGGGCAGTGATCTGAGAAACACGCATAAATCCCACGCTACTGACACGCGTTTACTGGGCCTGTGCGCGGAGAAGATGGAGACGACCAATGGATGACTGGCAGATGACAGATCAGGAGATACACAGATTGACGGCCAGATGGAGAGACAGAGACGGAAGCAGGTTGGCCGGTGGGTAAACGGCTCACAGCGCTGTCTCACGAGTGTGACCCCACCACGAGGAGCAGACCTCCGCCTCGGGCCAGCTCAGGGATTGCGGGAGATCACGGCCGCCTGACCGGGTCCGACTCGGGGCTCGCAGTGACGGGGCACCGCCACGCGGGCCCTTCTCTGCCTGCCGAGGTGGAGACCCACGGCCGAGCCTCCTTCTGCTGCAGACCGCAGGGCAACAGGGCATTTGGTGAGAAAGGGCTGGCATGTCTGGTAGCAGCCTCGGGAAGGGTACGAAGGCTGCCCGTGTGAGTCAATGAACCAGAATTCTCCTGTCACCACTTGAGAAGACGGGGACGAAGCCAGAGGCCCAGGAGCATGGAAGACGGGGGCTGGGTAGGAAGATGGCCAGAACCCTCCGTCCCTATAGTCAGTGACACACACGCAGACCCTCTGCCGGGGGTGCGGCCAAGGTTCTGCGTCTACCCGGGCGACGGCAGAGCCAAGGGCAGTCAGGGCTGCGCTGCTGTGAACGAGCCGTGGGACCCGGGCAGCAGGGAGGTTCCAGGAGCCGGACAGAAAGAAAGCTGGGCAAGAAAGCTGAGTGCACACCAGAGGGCAGGAGGCACCTCACGTCCTGTCATCAGGAGGGACACGGGAGAGTGGGCGGCAGCGAAGGAAGGGGGCCCCAGCGGGGCAGGCAGGAAGCTAGGGGCACCCGCGACGCCCAGTCCGAGGACAGACCCCGGCCGGCCGGGCGGGCTCGAGCACACTCACCGACGGCGCAGAGGTCGGCAAACCGGTCCTCGCCCTCCTCGGCGTGGATCAGGTCGTTCCGGCTCTTCTTGGCCGCCGCCCGCTTCAGCACTGCTTTAAACAAGCGCGGGGAGAGGGGCCGCGTGAGCCGGCACCCAGCTCACCGGCCCCAGGGCTGCAGGTCCCTCAGCTGAGGGGGCGAGGGCTCTCCTAGGGGTCTCCTCCCCGGGCCCCCGGGACCCCCTCTCAGTCTTCGGGGCAAAGGGGAGAAGGAATTCAGAGGCGAATGCCGCCGCTCTGCCTTTTCTCGGCGATGACGTCAGTGGCTACCAGGGAGACCGGGAGACCCCCGTGTGGGGCAAGGCCAGGCTGCAGCCGGCTGTCCCCACAGCCCGCCCCCAGGCCAGGTGAGGGCAGAAAGGTCGATCGGGTCTGCAGACACCGAGCACAGACCAGCTCAGTGCCCCAGATGCGGGTTCAGCTGAGGCTACAGCAGCCGCGGCCAATCCCTCTGGCCTTGGCTTTGGTGTAAAGAGAGAACAGCCTTCCTGCCCCTGGGCCTGTGCCTGTCGCCAGGCTGGTGACCACGGCCACGGGGCTCTCGTCCCTGCCCTGGCGACCCCAGGCTGTGCTGGGAGCCACATCGCCCTGAGCCCCGGAAACAGGTACAGCTTGATTTCAGCCTGAACTCAGAGCTTCTAGAAGCAGCACCGTCCAGAGGCTCTTCCTGGGACAACGGGAATGACTTAGTCTCTGCCGACCAGCGCAGCAGCCTCCGGCACCATCTGGCTTCTCAACGCCTGAAGGGGGTGGGTGAGCCTGAGGGACGGGTCTCCCACGTCTGCTTCCCTGGGCTTCCGCGTGAGCTGCCAGGCCGGACAGCACAGTGCTCGGGCCTGCTGGGAGCACATGCTGCCCTGAGCCCCAGCGGGATGCCCGGCGGGCGTGGTGTCTGAGCCCACCGCCAGCTACGTCCGGGCTGGGCTGTGGCTCACCCCTCCCCAGGAGCTGCCCTGACTTCCGGAACGGGCTCTGCCCTAACGGATGTGTGGCCGTGGCATCCCCAGTGTGAGCGTGCTCACGGGTCTCGCTGGGTACACGGTGCTAACAGTGGTCACCTACCATCCAGAGGGGACTTCTCCTCCGCATTCTTGTCCTCCTCGGCCAGCATGACTTCCTCTGTGAGCGAGACACAGCCTCAGGTTGGGGTCTTCCCACCCCAACCCCTGACCAGGGCTTACCCCCCAGAAGCACACAGGGTAAATGCTCGCTGCTTCTCAGCCCTTCCAATCCCAGAAGCCCATGGGGCTTGTGGCTGAGCTTTCCCTGCTGAGACAGACATCCTCACGTGTCCCACGGGCAGTGCCACACGAGGGGCACCCGGCCTGTTCCCAGGCTCACTTCGCCCTCCCAAGAGCAGCCACCCACTGGCCGAGCTCCACGCAGACGAGGCACCTAAGGAGGCCTGGCAGGCGCCCCATAGGCAGGGAGGTACACCGGCCGGAGGCTGGGGGGCAGTCAGAAAGCCCCGAGCCCGGTGCAGAGCACAGAGCGGGCTCAGGTCAAGGGTCAGGCGCCTGGGTCCGACAGGCAAAAGGCGGCCCCAGGAGAGGCTTTGCTGGAAGCCTCCACTGAAAAGGCCAGCGTCCCCAGAGCCACAAGGCCACCTGGTGTCAGGACCCGGGAGAGCTGGAGAACACACTCGAGACGCCCCAGCTCCCCTCTCCCAGGCTGGTCTCATCCTCTCCAGGGCCGCTGACCGAGGCCAGGCCAGAAGCACACCTGCCGCCCCCGGTCCTCACCGGCCTTGAAGATCCACTCCAGGTACCCATTGAGCTCCCGCTCGATCTGCTGCTGCCGGCGAAGCTTCAGAAAGGCCCGGCGGTTCTCCACCCTCTCACGCTCCTTGGCAAACTCTCTGCGTTGCGCAGGACCAGAAAAGGAAGAGTGAGTGTTAGCACGGCCACCAGCCCACAGGCGTGTGGACACAGAGGCAGAGGGAACCAGGAAGAGGCTGGGACGCGACAGTCAGGCCGCAGGCCGCCCCTCGCCACCCGCCTGAGCTCCCTCAAGGGGCCCAGCTGAACGCTCCTTCCTCAGGACCCTCCAGCACAAAGGGACACCTGTGCACCCCAGTCCCCTGAGGGCATTCCCGAGAGCAGGGACAGTGCCACAGCCCTGCCCAGAGCCAGCCGAGGCGCACACCCTCTGCGTGCCAGCCTCTGTCATCCACACCCTACAGAGACCTTCTCGGCGAGATCGGCCCAGAGGCCTCCCACTTTGTTTCTTCCACTGGTTCAGACCCAGAGCCCTTGCTAGGAAGGGATGGACAGACAGGAGCAGGGCAAGAAAGGACTGCACGGGGGCCAAGGATGAAAGGAAAACGTTCCAGAGCCACCTCAGCCAAACCTGGGAGGCTCACGAAGACCAGGAGAGAGATCTCTGCCCTCCTTAGCCCTCAGCAGCCCAGCCCCAGCCTCCCAGACCAGGTTTTGGGCTCACACTGCCCGAAGGAAGCCATCCGCACACATGGGCACACGGGCACGCCCAAGGACATGCACACTCAGCATCCAGCACGGCAAGCTTCTCAGGCCAGGTCCCCAGAGAACAGGCAGGCACGCCCCTGCAGCCCAACAGCAACGTCTATCCTCAGAGGAGTGGCCAAGAGAAGCAGCTTCTGGGCTTGGTGCAGCGAGCCCAGCAGACCTCACTCCTGGCCCACAGCCATGGCAGGAGGGAGCGCTCGGCTCTCCCTGACCCAAGCCCATGACCAGCGTCCACCAGGGCCTGAGCTGTGGCAAGCCTGGCAACGAGAGCAGCCAGCTCCTGCCTGGACCTCCCGTCCCCCGCAAGCCCCTGCAGGGACCCGGGCCCCACCCCTCCTCCCCTCTCTATCCAGACTCAATCCCTTGGCCCTGATGAGGGCAGGAGGGCGTGGGGTGCAGGCGTGGGGCAGCGACAACCCCACGTGAGTCAGTCCCAGAGCCACCAGCAGAAATGTGCAGCAATCCAGGCCCCGAAGGGCAGCCACTTCTCAAACGGCAGCGAGCAGCGGGCCCGTCCTCGCCAGGCTTCTGCTGAGAAAAGCCCCAAGAGGAATCCCTGATCCTGACCCTCTGGAATGTGTTGTGGGCGACAGCCCGGGGCACGAGGAAGGACAAGCCTGGAGGGGCTCCAAGCCAGCCCTGTAGCAGCGTGGCCCAGACGGGGCCGGGCCACGGAGTCCTGCAAGGCAAGCATTCCCCGGGCCAGGCTGCAGACGCGGCACCTAGTCCGTGCCGCCGTGGAGTTTAGCCAGCGTGGGACCCACCAGCTGTGCGCAGTCTGCTGGCTTTAGGGGCCACGCGACTCCAAGCCTGCCCGGGGCCTGAAAGAGCACCCTGGGGTCTCTCTGCTGGGTCTGGATGCCTGAGGGAGGGCTCAGCTGAGACTAATTAGGAAAAGTATCCCAAATCACCTCATCCCCAGAGGCCAGGATGCCCTCCAGCGGGAGCAGGGCTGGGAAGTCACCACGTCCGTGGCCCTGCTCCGTGAGAAGCAACCCCAGCTCCCCAGTCCTTTCGGCCACTCTTCAGGGCAAGCCACACAAAGCCACCGACTCACCGCGAACCCACTCGTGTTCCTGCCACCTCCCCAGTGTGCACCGTCCTCAGCACACAGCCCACGCTCCACACAACCTGCTGTCTGCCGGCCTCGGCAGCCTCACCCCGCCACACCCCGTGGTTCCAGCCCCGAGCATCCCCGCAGCACACAACGCGCCCCTCCGGTTACCCCTGGGCCTGTACCCCAGCCCTTCTCTGCCAGGGAAACCCTCTCCCCGCCTTTGCTGTGCCCATTCCTGGTCTCCCTTTGGATCTCAGTGGAAATGCCCCTTCCCTGGGTGGTTTCCCTGAGCTCCGGGCCTCCTCCGGCTCAGACCACGCAGCTCCTTCAGACTAGAAGTCGTGCATACATCCACTGCGCTGTGGGTGTGCCTGTCCCTACGGAGGTGCCTGGAAAGACATGCTGGTGACATACCCCTTACAGGAGAGGACTGAGGCTGAGGACACATTCCAGACCCAGAGCATGCAGGCCTTGGCTACACTGTCCTCTCAGTGGCTGTTCTCTTCCAGCCCCTTGGGTCCACCAGCCTCTCCCCGAGCCCACCTCGGGAGCCCCGGGCCTGAGCAGGAAACTTCAGAGTAGGCAGGATGGAGATTTCTCCTCTAGTCTTCCGGGGGTATCATACTAGTGTGGGACAAAGCGCAGGCCAGGCCTGCCTGACACAGCTTCCCCGGACTGATGGGAGGGCGGGATCCCCAAACATCAGCCCCACCTGTGCCCCCAAGTACACACCACTTCTGTAGCCTCTGGCCCCACGCAGGACAGGCAAGTACAATGTGGGGTCAGGAAACCGCTTTCTTCAGGAGGGAATCCCCGCCCCTCACCCTCCCTTGTTCACTCCTGGAGGAGCTCGGCACAGAAAGGGGTCTGGAGAAGAGGAGCAAGCCAGGGGTCAAGGCTGGGGCGGACAGCCCAGTGACCACTACAGTCGGCATATGGGGCTGCGCCATCACCCTCCACTACAGCAGCAGAGGGACCCTCTAGGCTCCGGGGCTGCCCCCAAACCACACAATGGACTCAGGTGAGCTCCAGCAGCAGCCTCTCCCCCATCTCAGGGGACAGGGTGAAGGCCAAGGGTGGGATAGAGAGAAGGAGGCCAGGGCCAGGGGATAGCGAAGAGAGAGGTCAGGACAGCAGCACGAAGGACAGGCTGGCCAGTGCTCGGGACGACAGGAGGGACCAGCACAGAGAGGGGCCATGAGGCCAGGCCAGGCCTCACCTTCCCCACATCACACGTGCCCACGTCTGACCGCAGCACCTGCCCCTCAGCCCGAGGACGCAGGAGGGCAGGCGACGCGCAAGCCCACGCGGCTGCTTACCCGGAGAGCACGCCCAGCACCAGGTTGAGCATGAAGAAAGAGCCGATGATGATGAGAGGGATGAAGTACAACCAGTTCCAGGTGTTGCCGGCCGCGTCGTTCGTCTGCAGGCGAGAAGGAGATGAGCCAAAAACGGGTCACAAGACCCACAGCCCCTGCTGTAGAAGCACCCTCGACCCCTCCTCAAATACCTGGCAAGGCCTAGGCAGGAAGAGTTCCGGGGCTGGGGGCGTGGCGGGACCACAGCAGACCTGCCTCCCTGGCCCCACAGCACTTTCTTGGAAGCTGCCCTGGAGCTCTCAAAGGACCAAGGACAGTTAGCACCCCTGGTCTCCGCCCAGACGAGTGGAAAAGCCAAGGAAGTCGCCCCAGGGAGCAGAGGCTCCCCCGAAACCTGGAAGGCCGCACGCCCAGCCTCCGCTCAGACACCTCCTCTGTCCTTCCCAGGCTAGTGGACATACCAGTCAGCTCTACAGACATTTCTCCCGAATGCAGCCCGGGGGCCCCAGGCCCAAGTCTGATTTTCTGTCTGCAGCGGTCTCCACAGCTCAGAGGCTGTGAGGTCCCATGGCTTATTTCCCCCATATCAAGAGCAAGCTCACAAGTCCCCGAGGAACTGTTCTCACCACGGGCTGGGCTTAAGCCAGAAGCCAGCACTCAGGCATGATCCAAAAACTGAATGCAAAGAAGGGCGTCTCGCCCAGACCTTTTGACTTTTATAATCTGGGTCTCATGACATAACACCAAAAGTGTTCAGTTTTCAGCTGAAACTCATTTGCCATACCAAAAACCAGAAAAAGCAAAAACTGAATGAAAAAAAGACGATCATTAGATGCCATGATGGTTAATTTTTTTTTAATATGAAAATCAAGTTTTGTTTGGTTTTTTTTAAAAGATTTTATTTATTTATTTGTCAGAGAGAGTGAGCACAGGCAGACAGAGAGGCAGGCAGAGGCAGAGGGAGAAGCAGGCTCCCTGCTGAGCAAGGAGCCCAATGTGGGACTCGATCCCAGGACGCTGGGATCATGACCTGAGCCAAAGGCAGCCGCTTAACCAACGGAGCCACCCAGGCGTCCCGCCATGATGGTTAATTTTATGTGTCAATTTGACTGGACCACAGGGTCCCCAGATATTTATCAAACATTATTCTGGGAGTTTCCACAAATGTGTTTTTGGATGAGACTAACATTTTAACGGATAGAGTAAAGCAGATTGCCTTCCCTAAGGTGGTGGACCTTATTCGATCAGTTGAAGGTCTGAATAGGAAAAAAGCCTCTCCTCCAAGTAGAAGGGAGTTCTCTAGGAGACTGCCTGTGGACGTTGTCTGTGCCCCTGGCCTGTTAGGTCTCCACCTGCTGGCTTTCGGACTGGGACTGCACCCTGTCTCTCCCGGGTCTGGAATCTGCCAGCCTAAACTGCCGATTTGGACTTGCCAACGTCCACATTCACAAAGGCCAATTCCTAATAATCAATTGATCAATCTCTCTTTCTCTGTCTTCATACCTATCTATATACACACACATACGTATGCATCTTATTGGTTCTTTATTTCTGGAGAACCTGACTGATACAGATGACCGATGATACTAAGAGACAAAGATGAGAAAAGTATCTGACAAAGATTTTAAAGCAGCCGTCATACAAATGCTTCAAAGGGTAACCACGTACACACTTCAAACACACTCAAAAAATAGAAAGTTTCAGCAAAGAAAGAGTATCAGCAAACAAATAGAAGATACAAAGAAGAACCAAGTGAAAAACTTAGAACTGAAAACCACAATAATCAAAATAAAAATCTAAATGGAAAGGTACAGGGCACCTGAGTGGCTCAGTGGGTTAAGCCTCTGCCTTCGGCTCAGGTCGTGATCCCAGGGTCCTGGGATCGAGCCCCGCATCGGGCTCTCTGCTCCGCGGGGAGCCTGCTTCCTCCTCTCTCTCTGCCTGCCTCTCTGCCTACTTGTGATCTCTGTCTGTCAAATAAATAAAATCTTTAAATGGAGAGGTACGACAACAGAATGGAGGAGACAGAGGAAAGAATCCGTGAACAGTAAAAGAGAACAACAGAATTTACCCAGTCTGATAAGCAGAGAGAAACCCGACTTTAAAAACAAAAACAGGGGCGCCTGGGTGGCTCAGTGGGTTGAGCATCTGCCTTTGGCTCAGGTCGTGATCCCGGGATCCTGGGATCCAGCCCTGCATCGGGCTCCCTGCTCAGCTGGGGGTCTGCCACTCCCTCTCCCTCTGCCCCTGCTTGTGCACATGCGCTCTCTCTCTCTCTGTGTGTGTGTCAAATAAAGAAATAAAATCTTTACAAATAAATAAATAATAAATTAAAAATAAAACACAAAAACAAGAAAGAAACCTCAACAACCTGTGGCACTACAACAAAAGATCTAAGATTCATGTCATCAGAACAGCAGAATACAGGAGAAAGAAGAGAAGGCTGGGAAGTACTCAAAAAAAAAGAGTGCCTAAAAGCGTTCCACATCTGTCAAGAGACACAAACCTACAGATTCAAGAAGTTAAATCCAAAGAAATCCACAATAAGGCATAGCATAGTCAAATTTAGGGAAACTAAAGACAAATTACTGAACGTGGTATAAAAGAAATGACACCTTACTTACAAGGGGAAAACGATTCTAAATAATCCATGGGTCAAAGAAGAAATCTCAAGGGAAAGATAAAAATATACTGAACTGAACAAAAATGAAAATACAACATATCAAAATTGAAGGGCACGGCTAAAGCAGCATCAAGAGGGAAATTTAAAGCACAAATACATATATTACAAAAGAGGAAAAATCTCAAATCAATAATCTAAGCTCCCACCTCAAGCAGCTAGGAAAAAAAAAAAAAGAGCAACATAAACCCAAATCAATCATAAGCAAGTAAATAATAACATAAGACCACAAAGGGGTCTGAGTGTCTCAGTCGGTCAAGCATCTAGCTCGTGATCTCAGCTCATGTTCTGATCTCATGGCTGTGAGTTCAACCCACATTGGGCCCCAAAAGAAAAGAAAAGGAAGAAAAAAAAAAAAAAGAAGAGAAAAGAAGGAAAGAGAAGAGAAATAAGAGAATAAATCAATAAAATTGAAAATAAAAACAATAGAAAAAATCAATTTTTTAAAACTGGTTTGGGGCGCCTGGGTGGCTCAGTTGGTTAAGCGACTGGCTTCAGCTCAGGTCATGATCCTGGAGTCCCAGGATCGAGTCCCGCATCGGGCTCCCTGCTCAGCGGGGAGCCTGCTTCTCCCTCTGACCCTCCCCCTTCTCATGCTCTCTCTCTCTCATTCTCTCTCTCTCAAATAAATAGATAGAATCTTTTAAAAAAAATGGTTCTTAAAAAAAAACTACTAAATTGACATACCTCTAATAATACTAAGAAAAAAGGAGAGAAGACAAATTATCAACATCATGAATGAAACGGGGGATGTCACGACATCGACCCAGCTGCCACCGAAAGGTCAACGAAGGGTCGCCAACAACTCGATGTACGTTCGACAACGCAATGAAATGGAGCAAGTTCTCAAAACACACAAACCAGCACGACTCATCCAGTATAAAATAGCTAAATTGAATCGTACTGTAATTATTAAGGAAAGTGAAATTTTAAAACTCTCCCCCTAAAAAGGGCACATATACTGATCAATTAGAATTGATGACCTAGAAATAAACCCTTACACTTACGATCAACTGATTTTTTAACAAGGAAGCCGAGACAGTGCAACGGGGAAAGAACACTCTTTTCAACGAACGGCGCGACGACCACCAGAAGCTGAATCCCTACCACACACCACACGCAAAATTACGCCAAAGTGGTCACAGAGCTAAAGACAGGGACAAAAACTACCAAACTAAACGGAAATGCAGATGTGAATCTTCATGACTTTGGGTTAGGTAATGAATTCTTAGCTATAACCCCAAAAGCACAATGGTGAAAATAAAAGCAGAAAAATGGGACTTCGTTAAAATAGAAATCATTTGTACTTCAAGTGACAGCGTCAAGAAAATGAAAAGACAACCCACAGGACGTGAGAATGTAATTACAAATCACCTATCTGGTAAGTGTCTAACATCATAATATATAGAGAAGAATTACAGGTCAACAGCAAGACGACAAATTAACCAATTTTAAAATGGGGACAGAGTCTGAAAATACATTTCTCCAAAGAAGACATATAACTGGTGCGATCAGCACATAAAAATGCTCATTATCATAAGTCGTTAGAGGAAATGCAAATCAAAGCCAAGATGAAATACCATTTCACTTCATGGGTGTTTGGTTAAATTTAAGTTAAATCTTAACAAGATGTTGTCGAGGATGTGGAGAAAAAGGAGCCCTCACGCAGTTAGTGGGGACGCAGGCCGGCGCAGCCACGTGGAAGACAGCATGGACGTCCCTCCAGGAGGTGAAGACAGAGCTGCCCTACAACCCCACAACCCCACTATGGGTATTTACCCCCGAAATCACAGGAACGCTAATTGAGAGGGATACGTGTACCCTAATGTTTACAGCAGCGTTATTTACAATAGCTGAGGTATGGAAACAGTCCAAGTGTCCACGGATGGACGAATGGGTGAGGAAGATGCGACACGTCTCTATACAAAGGAATGAAATCTTGCCACTGGCAACAACATGGATGCTGGAGAGTGTAGCGCTGGAGAGTGAGAGCTGGAGAGTGTAGCGCTGGAGAGTGAGCGCTGGAGAGTGAGCGCTGGAGAGTGAGCGCTGGAGAGTGAGCGCTGGAGAGTGAGCGCTGGAGAGTGAGCGCTGGAGAGTGAGAGCTGGAGAGTGTAGCGCTGGAGAGTGAGAGCTGGAGAGTGAGAGCTGGAGAGTGAGAGCTGGAGAGTGAGAGCTGGAGAGTGAGCGCTGGAGAGTGAGCGCTGGAGAGTGAGAGCTGGAGAGTGTAGCGCTGGAGAGTGAGAGCTGGAGAGTGAGAGCTGGAGAGTGAGAGCTGGAGAGTGAGAGCTGGAGAGTAAGCGCTGGAGAGTGTAGCGCTGGAGAGTGAGCGCTGGAGAGTGAGCGCTGGAGAGTGAGCGCTGGAGAGTGAGCGCTGGAGAGTGAGCGCTGGAGAGTGAGCGCTGGAGAGTGAGCGCTGGAGAGTGAGAGCTGGAGAGTGTAGCGCTGGAGAGTGAGAGCTGGAGAGTGAGAGCTGGAGAGTGAGAGCTGGAGAGTGAGAGCTGGAGAGTAAGCGCTGGAGAGTGTAGCGCTGGAGAGTGAGCGCTGGAGAGTGAGCGCTGGAGAGTGAGCGCTGGAGAGTGAGCGCTGGAGAGTGAGCGCTGGTGAGTGAGAGCTGGAGAGTGTAGCGCTAAGTGAGATACGTCAAGCAGAGAAAGAGAAATACCATACGATTTCACCCACATACAGAATTTAAGAAACAAAACAAATGAAAAAAAGAAACAGAAACAAAGACAAACCACAAAACAGACTCCTAACTATAAAGAACAAAGTGCTGCTTGCCAGAGGGGACACAGGTGGGGGGTGGGTGAAACCGGGGGTGGGGTTTCAGTAGCGCACTCCTCAGGACCGTCACAGGGTGATGCGTGGAAGTGCTGAATTACTCTACTGTACACCTGAAACTAATAAAACGCTGTAAAAAATAACAGAAATCACCTACAACATGAATGAATGGATGCATGGCTATTTTAAAAATCAAATTTTACTTTTCCTAGGATGCTTAAATTTAAAAAAGACAGATGATGCCAAGTGTCGATGAGAACACAGAGAATTCAGAACGCTTGTGCACTCCTGCTGGGATGCGAGGTGCCTCAGCCACTGTGGAAACCAGTCCGGCAGCCCCTGAGACGGCCACACACACAGTTACCATATGATCTAGCAACGCCGTGGTTAGGCAAATACGTAAGGGAAATAACATATTCCACACAAAACTTGTGCACATTTGTTCATGTTTATATCATGATTCATGACATAAAAAAGTTGAGGGGCGCCTGGGTGGCTCAGTGGGTTAAAGCCTTTGCCTTCGGCTCAGGTCATGATCTCAGGGTCCTGGGATCGAGCCCCGCATCGGGCTCTCTGCTCAGCGGGGAGCCTGCTTCCTCCTCTCTCTGCCTGCCTCTCTGCCTACTTGTGATGTCTCTCTCTGTGTCAAATAAATGAATAAAATCTTAAAAAAAAAAAAGTTGAAACGATCCAAATTTCCATCAACTGATGAAATATAAACCAAATATAGTATATCCACTCAATGGAATCATATCTGATAATAAAAGCAGTGAGATAGTGCCACGTGCTACAACATGGACAGACCTTAGAAACACAAAGGTCAACATACTCTATGACTGCATTTACAGGAAATGTCTGGAACAGATTAACAGACAGAGACAGATACACTCATGGTTGCCAGGGGCCAAAGGATGGAAGAACGGGGAGTGACTGCAGAGTGATGCTAACGGTCACGGGGTTTCTTTTTTAGTTGGAAAAAATCTTCAAAAATTAGGTAATGTTGACGGCCACACAACCCTATGAACATACGAGAACCATTAATTGTATAATTCAAATTGCTAAATTTTATCATATGCGAACTATATCTCAGAAAGTATTATTTGGAAAAAAAAATCCATAAAAGAAATCTCTAGGGTGCCTGGGGGGCTCAGTGGGTTAAGCTGAAGGCCTTCGGCTCAGGTCATGACAACAGCGGGCCGGGATCGAGTCCTGCATCGGGCTCCCAGCTCCACGGGGAACCTGCTTCTCCCTCCGACCTACTCCCGTCCTATGTTCTCTGTCACTCTCTCTCTCAAATAAATAAATAAAATCTTCAAAAAAAAAAAAAAAAAAAGGAAATCTCTAGACCCCGATTATAGAATTGTACCAATTCTCTAAAAAAGAAACAAGACCACTTATATAAATCCCTTCTAGAAAATGGAAGAGGAGGGACTGCCTCCTAACTCATTTTCTAAACCTCGTGTTGTCCTCATACCAATATCAGACAAAGACAATTCAAAAAAGAAGGAAATTACAGACCAAAAGCGCCATGAATATAGATGCCAGAACCCTTGATGAAATATTAACAAATAGCACTGGGCAATATATAAAAATAACTGTATACCACGACACGTGGGGTTTATTCCAGGGACGTCAAGCTGTTTCAAAATTCCAAAGTCAGTCAGTGTCCTCCACAACACTAACGAGCTACAGAAAACATCACATTATCACACGCGGAGACAATACTTTATAAGACTCAACGCCCACGTGTGATAAAACCTCTCAGAAAGGAGCAGGGGACGCGCCTCAGTGTGATAAAGAGCATCCACAGAAAGCAAAAAAACTTGCAGTTCGCGTCATACTGAACTTCTTCCCTACGATTCGGAAATATGATTGTTCTCCCCATTTGTATCCAACACACCGCGGGAAGTTTCCCCCGGGCGCGAAGGCAGGAAGAGGAGCGGAAGACATAGGAACATACACGGGCCTCGTACGCTGGAAACCACGAAATTCCGATTAAAGAAACCAGAGGAGCCCGACGTAATCGGAGAGATGCACCATGTTCCCGGGTCGGAAGGCACAATCCCCTCAAACAGAACAAAAGGAGAAAGAGCAGCCTCCCCGGGGATTATTTACAGCAGGGCCAGCGTGATGAAGACTGCGCGGTTTTGGTGAGGGGGACACACAGGTCCCCGGAACAGACACAGACCCACGGGCGTCTGCCTGGCCAAGTCAGAGGAACGTACAACTCCTGACCTCGGGGTTTTGAGCTCAAGCCCCGCATTGCGTGCAGAGCTCGCTTTAAACGGGAAAGCAGCAGAGACAGACCCACACGGGATCCAGCCAACTTCTTGGGCAGACGTGCGAAAGCGATTCAATGGAGAAATTACAGAAAACAGCTTTTTCAACAAGGTTACGCGAGGAGCCAGACATCCGTAAGCTCAGAAAGTAAGGGAGGGAGGGAGGCAGTCGCGTCCTCTCCCGGAGCGCTGAGCGCTGGCCTGACCTCAGACTGGCCCCTCAGCCCTGCGTCTCCTCTGAGCTCCCCGTCACACACCCGGCCGTGCGCTCGGCGTGTCCCCCGCGTGGCAATGGCTCTCTGAAACAGTGTGTGGCCAAGGCTGGGGCCTTGGGCTCCGCGACCACCCACGGAAACGAAACCGAGCAAAGGTCTGGCCCCAAGTCTCCCTTCTCAAGGAAAGGCACCACCCTTCGCAGCGGGGGGGTCACCCCCCTCTCGGGGTCCTCCGTCCCCCACACCGCAGGGCGTCGGCGCCCACTGTGACACGCAGCCGGAGCCCCGCGCACCTCCCAGACCGGCTTCGCTTCCCTCCCGCTGCCCGTCTCAACGGCCTCTCGCTCCTGGGCAGAAATGGGGGTCAGTCCTGCGACTTCTGGTAACTCCTGGGTAACCGAAGGTTCTGCAATCACTTCAAGGAGAAAATGGTCTCGATTCAGCAACTACGAGTCTAGTCCCAGCTGGCAACGAACTACGCGGCGCGCTTTACGCCGAGAGCGTCCGCTCTCTCCGCCGCCTGCACTGGGAGGTGGAGGCTGGGCCCTCCTCGCCCCTCCACGCCTGTCCCTGCTCCTTCTTCCCCGGCGTGCTGTTGGGCTACTGACCCCACCACTATCCAAGCAGGGGAGGGACAGCAGGGGGGACAGGCGAACTGTGCCGTGCATGGCGCCGTCCCGAGACCATCGCAGCTCTCTGGGCCTGACACAATTTCTTGTGGACTTGTCTCACTTAGGACCCCATCTGACCCCACTTACTTTTCAAAATGAGGCCAGCCATTTCTCCTCCCGTGGGGGACGCCCCCACCCACCTCCGCCGGTTGTCAGCAGTCCCTTCTGAACAGACGTTCTCTGCTGAGACTTCATCATTCCCCTGGTCAGAATTTAAAAGGGCTCCAGGCTGCCCCTACCCCCGGGCCACAGCTGGTCGGCGAGAGGCACTCACATCACACACCCTCCTCTCCCGTTCCCACCATCAAGCATGCTCTCCGTCTCTCTCTCCGTCCGCCCCGCGGCTGCGGGCCAATGGCTCTCCCTCGACGCACAGGCACGGTCTCGGGCCTTCCCGCTCAATGACACATCGGAAAGGACCATAAAAGCTGCACTCACTGGGCTAGAAGAGGGGTACGCTCTCTCTCCAAAGAACCCCCTTTAAAAGCCCTGTCCGATTTACAACAACCCTCCTGCTGGTGTGCAGAGTGGACCCCGATCCTGGCCCCCGCCCTGGGCACCAGCCTCACAGCTCACCACTGTCACCGCGTCCTGGTGCCTCGCCAAAGCTCCAGAGCACAATCCCACAGCACCTGCATATCTGGCTTCCAGACCTCGCCAGGCCTTGCTTTCACGAGGTTCCCTGTTCCTCGTCCTCCTTCGTCGTCTTCAAAGCACTGGCCATCGTCAGGCCTTTACTGAAGGCCTCCTGCTCGCCGCGGTACGAGGAGCATCTCGGGGGGTGCCCAGAGAGTGGGTGCCAGGCAAACCCCTGTCTGAGGAATCTCTGTGGCTCTCTGGACCAGAGCCGCCTGCCCTAGGGTCAGGCTCCCGTGCAGCCCCTCCCCCACAGGGCACAGACCCACCAGTCTGAGTCACCTGGGCCGACGGCCAAGTCCCAGCGGGCACCGAATGCTGCAGAACCGTACTCTAGGTTTCTGTTGTTCAGGTGGGGCTGGCGGGGATGTGGCCAGCTCAGGGCTATTTTTAGGGTCTGTCTTTGGGAAATTACTCTTTGATTGGCTGCAGGAAGAGAACAGCCAAGCCCCTCATATAGCCTTTGTGCCCGTTGCTCTTTTCCTCAGTTGAACGGAGCCTGTTGTGAGACACGACTCGCACTCTGAGAAGGGATCTGGTTCAAGGGACGTTGGGCCAGCTTCTCCCTAACTCCTTGTCTTCCCCGTGCCAGCCCAGTGAGCGTTTACCACACATTTGCTGGGTACCCAGCCCTGAGACCTACCTGGCTCTCTGTGAACCCACGGAGAAGGCGCAGGGCAAAGGGTCCCATTCTGTCCCTTTCCTCCCATCCATCACGCCACCAGATTACACCACCGTCATTTCCTCCCCAGGCTCCTCGAGGCTGGGGAGCACAGGGTTCAGGGGCTTGTCGCCTAAACCCCATATCAGCGTACAAGTGGCACGTTCAGCGTGAAATGTGTTGTATCACAGGGCCCTCCACCCACAGTACCCAAGCAGGGCACACCCGAGCCATCCAGAACACAGCCATCAACCAGCTGTGCCTTGCCGGCCAAACCTTCCAAGAGTCCTAGCTTGGGTGTACCTTCTCTCTACCTCCCAGAGCCCCTGGGGGCCTAATTTAATCGTGCTCATGCCCTGGGGGCTCATGGGGCTTTAGGGGGTGGAAGGTAGCAAGGGGCTCATCACATAAAAAAACAAACAGCATTATGCACCGGCATTCATGGCAGAGTCCGCCAGGAAGAGCTTCACGTCAGGGGTAGGCAGGAGCGAGACAGGTCACCAGGCGAGGGCCTTAGACCAGCTTCGTCATGGGCACCAACCCAGACTGCCCCGTATACACCACTGTGACGGGTAGGCACTCTCATGGGAAGACATTCAAGAGGAAACAGTGCCAGGGAGACGCAGCATAAGACACGAATGTGCAAGACACACACTGACCCCAGACCCCCAGCATCATCGGAGGGGTCTCCCTGCACATCGGCTCCGTGCAGCGTGCAGCCCTGCCCTGTCTTCCCCAGGCAGCCTTGGGACAGGGAGAGGCCAGCAGGCTTCACTGCCCCTCACTCCATCCTGAAAACCCTGCCAGGGATGGCATAACTAGGAGCTCCCAGCAAGCTGCCACCAGTCCTAGGGACCGGAGCAAATTCAGCAAGCTCTCCGTGCCTCAGTTTCCTCCTTGTACAATGGGGTTCTCGAGATGATTCTATGACTTAGCAGGGAGGAGACACTTCACGTGGGCCTCACAGCGAGCCTGCAGGGGGCCGGAGGGACCACGCCGTGGCCACCTCAATGAGCAGCAGCAGCAGCATCTCTGGAAGTGTCCGCCCGGCCCCCAGCATCACTCATACGAGAAGCTGCCCGGAGACTCTAGGACCAAGGCCAAGAGTGTGAGTGGACAGTGGGCAGTTGGTGGAGCCATCTGAAGGAAGGGGCCTAGATTTCATCCCACGGCGGACGAAGGAGCTTGGGATTGGGCAGAGGCTCCTAGGTCAGAAACGTCACCCCAAATGAGGCTGCAGGAGCTCCAGGGCCCGTCCACAGTCCCAGGGCCAAGGCACAACTCACAACTCACATTGTAGAGGATGTCGGTCCAGCCCTCCATGGTGATGCACTGGAAAACCGTCAAGATGGCGAACAGGATATTGTCGAAGTTGGTGATGCCGAAGTTGGGGCCTGGCCAGTACTCCCGACATTCTGTGTCCCCCTCACACAGCCGGGCTGGGGCCTCCTTGCCGCAGGGGAAGTCGCCCACTGGATCTGGATCTGCGAAGAGAAGAGTGAAGCACAGACCCTGAGCCCAGAAACACCAAGTGCTCCCACCCCTGCTGGGATTCCTGGGTTGTGGAGACCTCATCACGGGGAGGGGCAGGGGGCAGGAATCAAGCACCAGTGGGAATCCTCCCTCAACGTCCCACCATCCCCCCGTGCACCGGCTCCCTCCCCGTGCCCACACCTGCCCTCCCCGAGCTCAGACCAACCCTCCCAGGAACTATCGGTCAACCTCTCCCTCTCGGCTAGAACCTGCCCCTCACGGTTGAGGCACGCTCAGGACTTACACACCTGAAAATCAAAAAAGACAAAGTCCTAACATCCCATTCTTCCTACCACGACCACCCCGATTTCTCCTTTCCGTCACAGTCAAGCCGCCCCAAGACTCCTGACCGGCAGATCTGCCTGTCACTCCGGAGCCACCACAAGCCCGAGTCGGCCGCCGCGGTCCCTGCTCACCAGGCAGGTCGGCCCAGACTCCAGCCAGCAGGGCCCAGAGGGTGGCTGGGGGTCACAGCGCCCAGGGCGCACGGCACTGGCCCCTGCGGAGTCTACATGTTTCCACCAGCTGTGATAAGAAGTTTTTGAAAGTCATGAGTGATTTAACTTTTGGCAAGAGCTTCCTCTGCACCGAGTGGCCTGATCTGCCTCCCTGCAAGCCCGCCCAGAACCCCACACGTTCTGACCGCCTCCACCGAACAGCCGGGCCGCAGCCATCTCTCCGGGTGGTGACATCAGCCTCCCCGAGCCTGTCTCTGCCTCCCCTGCCTGCCCGACCTCGCTCAGAATGAGACTCCGAGCTCCCACCACAGCCTCGAAGCCCGCGCGACCTCCCCTCTGCTCCCGCGGCCCCTCACCCTGGCCGCTGCACGCACCGGGCCCTGGAACCGGAGCTCCCCGGCCCAGCAGCCGCCCAGCAATCCCTCTCACTGCTCTGACGGCTGCTCCTGAGGGTCACCTCAGGAGACAGGCCTCCCGGGCTGGTTTCCCTGGTTTCCGTGAAGCAGGCTCCCCAATTACTGTATTGCCAATTCTCCTTTCATTTTCCCCCAGAAGTTACTATCATCTGTGATCACCGCGTTTCTGTGTCTGCTCAGGTGTCTGTGCCCTCCTGGAGGTGGTGTGTCCCCCCCACTGGCACAGGAGCTCCCCGGTCCACTGGACTCCCAAGCAGGGCCTCCAGGATGAATGAGTCCGAGGGGCGCCGCCAGGCCTCACCTGTGCTGTTGGAGAAACAGGCCTTGTGGAATTTGCCCATGTAGAACTCGAGGCCGATGATGGCGAACATGAGGATGGCAAAGAACAGAAGCAGCCCGATCTGCAGGAGCGGAACCATGGCCTTCATGATGGACTTGAGCACCACCTGCAAGCCTGGACCAGAGCAGCCACAGCAGGGCAGGTCAGAGTGGAGGGGGCGGTGCCGGGGTTTGGGGGGTGGGGGGCAGACCAGCCAGAGCCTGGGCTGGGCAGCACCGGGGGCCGGGGCACGGTGCTGCGCTGGGCACTGTCCAAGTAGGGGATGAGCAGGGAGTACAGGGAACCATGAGTTTGGGCAAACAGCCTGCACGTACAGGACAATCCCTGGGGTGGGAGACCAAACAGGACAGTCCCCGGGTGGGAGACCAAACAGGACAGTCCCCAGGTGGGAGACCAAACAGGACAGTCCTCGGGTGGGAGACCAAGCATAAGCCTTGGAAGGAAGTGGACAGAACAATGTCCCAAAGCAGGGCAGAAGCAGGGTGCGGGGTGTCAGAGTACAAAGTCCGGGGGAGAGAAGTGGACTAGGAAGGGCTCCGTGGGCAGCGAGCAGAGAGTCCTGAGGGGAAAGGGTGGGGGGTGCTGGGAGGGAGAAGCAGAAGATTCGGGAGGCCAAGAGCAGGAGGTCCTAGGAGGGACGTACAGGAGTTCCCGACAGACACAATTCCTTAGGGACAGTGAAGCAGGGGACCTGCCCACAGGAGTGTCTGACCACTAAACCCCAGCACGGGTGTGTCCAGGCCAAAGGAACCAGCACACACGGAGGCTCAACCCCACAACCCCCTTTCCACCTGGCCCCAGCTCTTAGATACAGGCCTGAGCCTTCGCCTGGCAGGGTCTTGGGGCAGAATGAGGGCTTTCCTGTAGTGGCCTCAGGGGGACACAGCTCTCGGTCGCTGCCCATCCGGGACTCTGAGAAAAACCCACGGTAACCTTGGCCCTCCTGCCCGGCTCCTTGAGCAGCAGAATCCAAGAGCGTGTCTCAACCTGGCCTTGGGTGCCCACAGCCCTGCCGAGCCTAAGGCAATACGGGGGGTCCCTTGCAACCTCTGGCTGTCTTCTCGGGCACCCTGCCCACCAGCTTGCTCAATTTCTCATCTGTACCTTAACCCCAGAAAACAAAGCAGAGCTAGAAATAGAGCAGAGAATGCGAAGAGAATAAAGCTCCCGGCTGGGGAAGCCAAGTCAGGGCAAAAGGACCAGGCCGCTCTCTGGGCTTTCACAGAGAATTTCAAGGCTTCTTCACACCTGGTTCCCGGGGGTCAGGAGCCCTGAGCTTAGAGTCACCAGAGCCAAAGGGGTCCCTGGTTAGGGCTTAAGTGTGTCCGTGGCTGTGGTGAGGCTGGGGGAGGAGGTCAGGAGTCCAGGCAGGCTTGGGTCTAACGGTTCTTGCCAGACTCACTCGGAATCCCAGACACCAGCTTCAGGGGCCTGAGCACACGCACAGCCCGCAGGGTCCGCAGGTCAAAGTCAGTGCCAGCCGTGGCCAGGATCCTGGCAGGAAAGAGAAGGAGGGAACTAGAGGCTTCCATACTCAGGTAAGAGAACCTGTTCCCCACCCCCCACATCCTTTCTCCCAAGAACAGGGACACCATGTCACTTCTGTCCCCTACTGTCCAAACACAGGGCAGGCACAGGGTGTGGGACCGGCCAGGCAGGAAGGGTCAGGGACTGGATTCAGGCCCCACAGTAATGTTAGCAACAGCTACTTCCAGCGCGACCAGCCCTCTGGCTCGAAGGAATCACCCTGAGAGGACCCTTGGCCTCTGATGCCTGGCCTGGCCTTGAATCTGCCCTCCAGCTAAACCCAAGCCAGAACCAGGCCCCCACACCAACCCCAGCTGCATGGCAAACAGCCTCAAGAGACGCGGGAGGAGTGAAACGGGTAACACGGAGGCTGAGCAGACACACACACCCTCTCTTCCCCTTCTCTCAGGGGAACAGTGGTGTGGGGCAGGGAAGGCAGAAGAGAGGCTTCGGGGACTCAGGAAAGCCGTCCGTTGGCAGAAAAACATATTCCGATGCCTTCCATTTCAGAAAACAAGAGATCTGAGAACCACCTCTCAGCACCGCACATTTCTCTGCTCCCTTCACACCAAAGCTCAGTCAGAGGGTCAGTCCTGGGTCTGACCTTACCTTCCCGTCCCCGTCAGGCTCCCACCCACACCGCTCCGCTGAAACGCTGCTCGAGCCTGTGCCTTGCCGACTCCGGTGGTCAAGTCTCCTGCTCTAAATGGTTCCTTCTCCAGCCTTCGGCCAACTCTCTCATTTCCCTCGAACTCCCCAGGAGCCCCTCCAGGTCTCGACGGCCACCTTTGCCTTGTGCACCAGACTCGGGAGGTGGAGGCCCTGGGGCTCTCTCCCAGCAGGATCTACCCCTGGGCTCTGAATGCCACAGCGAGCTTTCCACTCCTAATCGCACAGCCTTAACCCAAACCTAGAACTGAGGACTCATACATCCAGCTGCCCTTTTAACCTTTCCACTTGGCTATCAAAAAGTGTAACAAGCATTACATAGTTAAAGAACCATTTTTTAAACGTTAATGTTTAAAAGTGTTGGAACGTGAACTTCTTTAGAAAGTTCAGAGCCGCTACACTGTGGCGACTAAGCTTGATCCCTACCGCAGCTTCTCCCCCAGCTCCCACTCTCAGGACTCCTCGTCGCTGGTATTTCAGCCCAAACCAGGGCTTCCCCGGGGCCTCTCTCCCCTCCCTCTACACACCATGCACCAACAGTCCTGGCGGTTCTGCTCGTAGAATGCGTCCCGGACTCTTGGTGAGGAAGGCTCTGTGCCCCCCGCTCGAGGTACATGGCAGCGAGAACAGAATTTGAGACAGAGCTGAAACTCTGTGGAACAAGAAAGAAAGGCAACCAGAAAATACCTGTTCAAACCGGAAGTCCAGAGCCCATGAAGAAACCCCATGCCACGAGAGACTTCCAACCACCAAAACTGACTACCGGAAGTTAACTTTGTTCCGACGAAGCTGACACACAGGAAACAAGCGCAGCCGGAAACAGGTCCGCGTCTGAAAGACTGGCCGGTTTGGGCAATAAGCAAACAGCAGTCACGGTGACCATAAATCACACTCCGGGCTGGAGACACGGTTTGAGAGCATGAGTGATGTGGAAAGTAGTACAGAGGCTGGTACTGAAGAACTCGCCCGCAGACATCAAGAAGCCAAAGAAGGAACAAGAGAGAGAAATTAAGCAAAACGGAGGTCCGACCGTAGGCTCAGCGCACACCCGGTGTGAGCTGCGGAAGAGAACGGGGCAGAGGGCGAAGAAGCAACATTTGAGGAGGCAGCCGGTGAGAAATTTACAGAACTAAAAACGACTTTTTAAATCGAAAGTGCACGACAAGTACCCATTTAATAAGGAAAGTACGTCCGCCTAGACACAGGGAGGACTGGCAGAGCGTCAAGGGCAAAAAGGCGGCCTTAGAAGTTGCCGGAAAGAAAAAGAAAAGACAAAATATTTCTAATAGCGAAAAAGGATAATTGAAAAGAAAAAAAACTTCACTTTAGCAAAAACACGTGCCAGAAGGCAATCGAGCTCCTTCCAAGGGCAGCAGAAAGCCATGGTCACCTGAGGACTTTATATCCAGCTAAACTGTCGATGAAGAGTGAGGGCAAAGTAAATGTATTTTCAGGGGCGCCCGGGGGGCTCAGGTGTTGAGCCTCTGCCTTTGGCTGGAGTCATGATCTCGGGGTTCTGGGATTGAGCCCCGCATCAGGCTCTCTGCTCAGTCTGCTCCTCCTTCTCCCACTCCTCCTGCTGTGTTCCCCCTCTCACTGTCTCTCTCTCGTCGAATAAATAAACTCTTTTTAAAAAAATTTTTTTCAGATATAAAAGAAGTCATCACCCCAGATTTCAACAAGTCAAAAAGTCCAGCAAAGCTCCTATCACAGTCTGAAGGGCTGAACACCAAAACTCAGTAAGGCTACCTAAGATTAAAACAAAATTAGCAGCTTTGGGACTCCTGGGCGGCTCAGTCAATTAAGCATCTGACTCTCGGTTTCTTCTCAGGTCATGATTTCAGGGTCGTGAGGCTGAGCCCCGAGTTGGGCTCCGTGCGGGGCGTGGAGGCTGCTAAGAGTTTCTTTCCCCTCTGTCCCTCCTTCCACTCAGACATGTGCACTCGCTCACTCTCTCTCAAATAAATAAGTCTTTTAAAAAAATTAACAGCCTTGATGTACAATAGAGTTCTAGTCTTCTACACCTTTTCTATCTCACCTATCTATCAAACCCTGCTCATAACAAATAAAGAACATAGCCTTTTTTGAGTACATGGGAATATCTTTGAAAACTGCCCATGTCCAAGGTGCCTGGGTGGTGCGGTCATTTGGGCGTCTGACTCTCAGTTTCAGCTCAGGTCTGATCTCAGGGTCGTGAGATGGAACCCCGTGATGGGCTCCAAGTTCAATGAGGAGTCTGCTCGAGCTTCTCTCTCCCTCTCCCCTGCCCCTCCCTGCCTTGAATAAATAAATAAATCTTTTTAGAAAGAGAGAAAATCACCCATATCCTACATCACAAAAAAAGCCTCAGCAAATTTCAAAGAATTAGTAACGTACATTATCACACTTCTGCTATTCAATAAGTGTATTTAAACGAGAATACAACTATAAAAACACACTGTAAAAGAAAACTCATATGTATAGAAACCCTCAAAATGCACAACTAAGTAACTCATTAACTAAAAAGTAAAAAGACAAGTTACCAAATAATTAGAACCCATCAACAACGAAAATACCACATATTACAATGTGTGGGGTTCTGTGAAAGGGCTGTTTAAGGGGAAATTTCTGAAGTTAAATGATTTTATTTTTTTAAAGACTGAAAATAAATAAACCAAGCACAGATATGTCACAAGAATCTTAAAAAAGAACAGAAGAGGGGGCGCCTGGGCGGCTCAGTTAATAAACATCTGCCTTCGGCTCAGGTCATGATCCCAGGGTCCTGGGATCGAGCCCCGCATCAGGCTCCCTGCTCAGTGGGGAGCCTGCTTCTCCCTCTCCCACTCCCCCTGCTTGTATTCCTGCTCTCACTGTGTCTCTATCAAATAAATAAATAAAATCTTTAAAAGAAAAAGAAAGAAAACTAAATTTACAGAAAAGAGAAAAATGAAAATAATAAAGGTAAGCGTAGACACGGTTCAAACAGAAAATAGAGAAATAACAGAGAGCTAAATCTGAAAGTTGAAAAAAATGAACAAGGTTCTGGCAAGAATCATCCAGAAAAAGAGAATGTGCACGTATCTGAACACACCTGTACACAGATACACACATGTACAGAAACACAGGACACTTGCATACCCATACATGGGTACAGTAATATATTCACATAGAGGGGACATAACTGCAGACAGGAGAAATTTTTTGAATCACAAAAGAATATTATTAACAATTTTATATCAATGTTAAAATTTTGATGAAAGGGATATATATCCCCCCAAAATGCAATTTTTCAAACGTAACCAAAGAAGTAGAAAACCTGAACAAACCACAAACGACTGTATTGGTTTTCTATGGCTGTGTAAAGACGTGCTACAAAGTTAGTCACTTGAAATACCACCTGTTAGCTCACAGTCCTGTAGGTCAAAGTCAGGGCACACCGCAGCTAGGTTCTCTGCTTAGGGTCTCAGAAGGCTGAGATCCAGGTGTCAGCCAGTTTGCACCCTCAAAGACGTGCACGCGGGCACGAGCGCACGGGGCATGTGGGTATGGACACACGTGGTGCAAGTCGGGACACTCGCACACATGCGCCGGCCTCACAGCCACAGGTCAGGACAGCTGCCAGCGCCGGAGGGGAGCCTGACTGAGGGAGGGTCTGCAGGAGGACTCAACGCTCACTGCGGTGTCTCATTTCTCCTCCCGATGCACCTGCCTGCCGCTCCACAGGGGAAGGCCAGGGAGGGGCGCCTGGGGGCTCAGTCGTTGAGCGTCTGCCTTCGGCTCAGGTCATGATCCTGGGGTCGTGGGATCGAGGCCCGCATTGGGCTCCCTGCTCAGCAAGAAACCTGCTTCTCCCTCTCCCTCTGCCCCTGCTTGTATTCCCACTCTCGCTGTCTCTCTCTCTCTCTGCCAAATAAATAAATAAAATCTTAAAAGAGAAAGAAAGAAGGAAGGAAGGAAGGAGTCAGTCAATCTCTCTGCATTATACTTGGGGTATGATGAAGAGAATTTGCCGAACACACCAACATCTGGAATGTGATTACATCTAGCGTCACGTCCGCCCTGGCGTTCTAACTTTATAAATGTAACAGAAAAGTTTATTTAGGCGTGTGATTTCAAGTTGAAGACTAATAATTTGTAAAAAGAATTGGAACATTTTAACAAACTTATGATTCAACATCTTTACATTTTACTGGATACACAGCACTTGAGTACTTACGAAGATCCGGTTACAGTAAAATTATAAGTGAAATTTAAATGTTTGACACTAACTGAGTTTGTGAAACGGGATAAAACATTCACAGTCACCTCGAAAGCCACTGTTAAAAGTTGCTAAAAGTATAAATATAATGTTTTGTAAGCTGAATCCAAAATTGTTCCATTCCACTGAGAAGCGGTCGGCACGCGTGCCTGCGTGTGTGTGGTGCGTGCAGGGCGTCTTGGTTTACCTCTGCTGTGACGTGATCCCCACCACAGGTCCAGCTCACACCCATCATCTCCCGGAGACACATTTACACGAGCTGTGATGAGCTCCTGAGGCCCCTGCTTCCCAGCGTTCCTCCGCGCCCTGCGGCAGCCACGGGCACCCTGGTGCTCACCGTCCTGACGCTCGAGCAGGAACTCGGAACTCTGACCACCTCACTCCAGCTCCCCGCCCCCCTCAGTTCCCACTTCCGGCAGCCACAGATCTGATCTCTTTTTCTCTGAGTTTGGTGTTTTGCTTTGTTTCGTTCTGGCTTCAGATTCCACATAAAAGTGAGACCACGTGGCGTCTGTCTTCCTCCGTCTCGCTAGGTCCATCCATGTTGTCACAAACTCATCTCAATTTTTTAAAAAGTACACATTTTTGTATTTGTAACTCTAATCAATTGACTACTGATTCTTAGAAAACAGTTTCTGAATAATCTTTCATGCTCAAAATCCACTCTTTTTTTTTTTCTTCTTTAGGGGCGCCTGAGTGGCTCAGTGGGTTAAAGCCTCTGCCTTCGGCTCAGGTCATGTTCTCAGGGTCCTGGGATCGAGCCCCGCGTCGGGCGCTCTGTTCAGCGGGGAGCCTGCTTCTTCCTCTCTCTGCCTGCCTCTCTGCCTACTTGTGATCTCTGTCTGCCAAATAAATAAATAAAGTCTTTTTAAAAATTTTATTTATTTATTTATTTGAGAGAGGGAGTGAGAGAGAGAGCATGAGAGGGGAGCAGGTCAGAGGGAGCAGCAGACTCCCCATGAAGGTGGGAGCCTGACGTGGGACTCGATCCAGGATCATGACCTGAGCTGAAGGCAGTCGCTTAACTGAGTCCCCCTGGCATCTGCAAAATCCATTCTTAATCCAAACCAACATTTATCAGGGGGATTTCCTTTAAAATCAGACAATAAAATAAGAATCCCCACCATAATTCTCACTTCATCTTATTAGAGAGTTCTAGCAAACACAAGAGAACATGAGAAAAAAGTAAAGAAATGAGTAGATAAAACGATTCTTTCCAAAAGCAACGATAAAACTCCCAGGAGCCAGGTCGGAGCAGCCTCGCTCACAGGCCGTCCCAGAACCGCAGCAGCCGCCTCGCCTGGGATGAGATGAGGAGCCCGGCCTGGGGGCGGGGGACGGGGGCCAGGACCGGGGCTGTGAGAAGCCGCGTGGGCAGCCCTGAGGTCACTCGGTCTGGAGGCCCGCCGGCCAACCACATCAGGCTTGCGGGGACCCCTGACTTCAGCTTCAGCAGAGGACAGAAAACAGCCTGGGGCCCTCAAGGGAGAGGACAGTAAAGTGAGACCAGAAGCAACGACAGAAGCGCGCGCAACAGCCGCCTGCGGGTGTGCTGCTCGGAGGCTGAGAAACAGCCAGAGCCGGCCGGGGGCCCCGTCGGAAAGACGAGCCGCCGACGGCACCCGGGCCCAGCGACGTGACGAGAACGCAGGCGTTCGAGCTAAAGGGACCCCAGATGCCCCTGCTTGGAGGTACCGTGACACCCAACACCTCAGTCACACTGGCATCAGTGAAGACGAGCCACTTAGAAGCAACTGGAAAGTGTGAGTGACCTCCATAAAGACAACCACCACATCTTATTTACAAAAAGCGGGGAGCACTGAATGAAGGTGGGGTTTACTGTAACCCTGCACAGACAGACGAAGCACACGTGTTTAGAATTTGACTGTCTCTCCAGAAATCAACTTAGAGATTCTCAACAATTGAAGCTGTCCCAAAAGGAATTTTTTAAACTACAACAAATCGATCTCGGAATTTATCTGGAAAAGTAAAAAGGCAAAAAAATTGAAGAAAGGCTCAGAAGAACTTCAGAAAAGAAGAGCCAAGAGTAAAGGACTCGTTTAATGAGATACGAGAGGCTTCCTTGAGCTCAGCCACCAGACCACGTGCCGACGCGCAGAGCAAGGGCCAAGAGGGTTCAAATCAGAACCCGGACACAGAGCCTGCTCTGCGCGGAGGCGCCGAGGGGTCTGGCAACAGAGGCGCAACCGAACGACAGGAAACTGAGCAACGTTCGAGTCTGATGGACAGAGGAAATACACCACCATCCACCTTCGAGGCACCGCGTCTCAGAAAGAGTCCAAGGTGGGGTAAAGACGCAGGCGTGTTTTGGGGTCTTATCTATAAAAGCAAAATGGGAAATAAAGGACATATCCAACAACAGGGTGTGGCCGAGGCCCGTCCACATGAGGCCCCCCATGGGGGCGGCGGACTGTGGTGGGAGCAGGGTACCCTCCGCACCCCCGCCACACGGTCCCAACAGTGTATTTTTAAGACCTACGCGCAGAAAAAGCTTGGAAAGAAATATTGCAAAATATTAGCAGCAGTAACACCTCAGGACAGCCTGTGAGCCATTGTTTTTACTCTCTCCTATATCCACACGTTCAAGCGAGAAAGTCAATGTCTTTTTACTTATATAGAAAAGAAAAATGTCCTTCACCGAAATTAAGAAATACAGAAAAATAATAATGTTGAGGTACTTTAATTATAGACGTTACACAAACAGTAACAGAAATGTAGTTAGAGCATGCATCCCTGAATTCTGCAAGGATTTCTTGGTGCCTACCCTTCCCGAAGTCTTAGGCTCTAGAAAAATCCTGGAAAGCGAGGTGGCGACATGAGCCAGGGAGGGAGGCAGGGGTGGGGTGTCGGCTCTCTTCCCCTCCTGGACCAGCCGGTGCCTCCTTCCAGCTCCACACCCAGCCGGGCGCCTGGCAGGAGGGCACACTCCAACGTGCTCCTGGAGCAGCACTGGAATTTCCAAAACGAAATGGCCAAGGATCCAAGAGTCATAAAACTGACACAATCTAGTAATGTGCAAACATACCCAAAATCACCAGTATTGGAAACTGAAAGGTAAGGCGGCCGTGAGACAGCTTTACACCCAATAAATTAACACGAGCTTTAGAAACGTCACATCCCGTGGTGGCGGGGGCAGGCGGGTGGTGGGTGACACTCATGATTGGAACAGAACCAGCAGGAATTGTAAACGACGCTTCCCATTTGGTTGGAAAACAACTTGGCAAAATGAAATGCACATCATGTTTAAACACTTTTCACCAGGCCACTCTGCGAGCGTGTCCTGTTGGAATAATGCACTGAGGCATCACGGCGTCTGCTTGGGAACCCAGACCGGACACGTCCACACTCGGCAACCGAGAAACACAAGACAACACAAATACCACAGTGAATGGGACACGGGGCGGCCGTGCAAAGGGTAACAACTTCGGGGAACGTGCTTGTGAAACAGACTGACGTGTGTGACAGGAAAGAAACCAGACACAAAGGGCCACATCGTGTCTGACCACATCTGTCCAGAGCAGACAAATCCAGAGACAGAAAGGGGACCAGAGGGGGCCAGGGGCTGGAGGGGAGAGGGAGGGCAGACAGGCAGGTCTCTTTGGGAAGCTGATGGAAATGTCCTCAGATTAAGTCGTGGTCACAGCTGTAGCACCCTACGGCCATGCGAAAAGCCACTGAATTATATGCTGTAAAAAATGAACGTCATGGTATGTGAACTTTACCTCAGTACACTGCTCTAGGAAAAAAAGAGATAAAATACAAGTTTTTTTATGTGAACTATGATTCAAGTGTCACTGACACATGAGGATTTGAGCCCCAGAGCACATAGAAGCCCCCGCTGGCGACTGCCGCCCAACTCCAGGCCCAGGTCCCCTTCTGAACGGCAAGCAGAAGGGGGTAAATGCACCGGGCTGTATCCACCGTCCCCTGCAGAGACCCGCTCTTGCCCTGGTACCCGGGGGGGGGGAGGTACTCCCCGCGGCATTGCAGTCTCAGGGGGCAGGACCCCCACAGCTGCGGCCTTGGCCTCGGTCCCTGAGCCCCATGCAGGAACTCACTATGTCCCCCCTGACCCTGGGGTCCCAGCTGAGGTCTCCCTGCCTCCCCACAGCAGTCTGCGCGTAGCCTCTGGGCTCACATCTCAGCCGGAGCCAGCGTCTGAGGCCTGACCCAACCCAGCCACACTTCACGAGGCCACCCATTTCCGAAAATGCCGAGAACTGCCAGGGGCGACCGGGAAGCCACAACAGCTATGTGTCTGAGAGGACGTAGCAGGACAGAGAAGCCACCAATGTCCCCAGACGTAATCCCAATCTAAACCCTAACCCACATCTTGGGGCTCACACCTCGCCTGCCCCTCCCACCCTCGTACCCTGTGCCCTCCCGCCCCTGCCGCCTGTGCCAGCCCCTCAGAAAGTCCATGCTGAGCCTGGGGGGGAGCCGCGGACCTGGTGTGGCCCCACAGCCTCCAACCTTATCGGCCCGTGTTCTGTTCTGTTTGGGGACGCCATGAGAGCCAGGACCACAAGGCTGGTGATGACAGTCTGGGGGATTCTGCCCTGCTGGGAGCATGCAAAGCTCCCTGAATCCTCACAACGGTCCCTCAGGAGGGGGACAACTGTCATGCTGTTTGATGATGGTAGAGGGTGTCCTCTGTCCAGCCCCAGGCCAAGCGGGCAGCTCTGAGACTCCTGTCCCATCAAGCCCAGCAAAGGGAGCAAAGACAGGGTGACCACCAGTGTCTGGTGGCCCCGGCCAGCCTCAGTCCATGCTGCTGACCCGGCACAGTAGCCACAGACACCCCCCTGGACTTCTGGAAACCTCAGTGCGGACGACCCGCTGCAGGAAGGGTCTGGAGCGCAGGGGCCCGCCCGCCCCCTCGGATGCTGCGACCCAGCAATGGTGCCGAGCTGAGCGAAGGCCCCGTCCCAACCAGGCAGCATTTCAGGAGCACCACTCAGCCCCTCCGGGAAGGTCAGGCCCTGCCGAGGCCGGCGGGGGGCTGCGGCTGCCCCCTCCACCCCAACACGGGCACCCCGGGCTCAGCAGGGCCCGCCTGGAGGAGCTCGAGCCCCCGGCCGCCAGAGCCAGGATCCCAGCCCGAGCCCGCCTCCTCCGGGCGGCCGGACTTCGGGAAGACCCCGCGTGTCTGCGACAGGACAAGAGCGGCGTGAGGGTCCCCTGGAGAGGCTGCCGTGACAGAGCGCTCGCAGGACGTGCCCAACGGTATTAGCACCACCAGCGGCAGGAGGGCCGGCTCCGGCCTCCCAAGAACCGCCGGAGACCTCACTGAGGGCCGGGGAAGCGAGCGGCTCGGGGCGGGACCGGAAGCTCTCCACCGGGAGAAGCGTCCACGCGGCGTGCCCCCGCCTCCGCTCACACCGGGGAGCCTGGGGGGTCTCCAGGCCAGGACCCACCGGGCAGCTGCCATGCCAGCCGGGCCCACAGCCCCGACTCTGGCCCAGGGACACCAGAGCCAAGCCGGCGGCCGCTTGGCAGAGATGGCACCGTCTCCAGGAACTGCTTCGTCAGGACCTTCCGGGCGCTGGCTCTAGCCCAGGAGGCTGCTGGCAGTTGCCATGGAGACAGCCTATGGGCCTTGGCCGAAGAGGCCTCAGTATCCCCTCAGCCTCCCAGCCTCCCACCTCCCCTGCGCCAGAGGCCCTGAGACTGCCCCAAACCCAGGCAGCCATGGGCTGGGATGGAAAGGGCCGGGCCTGGCACGTGTGAGCCCCCACCCCGGAGAATGCAGCTGGCAGCAGATGGCACTGACACGTCATTCAAACAGAAACCCCGTGGGCTGTCTACTGGGTGCCAGGGACGTGCAGAGGTCAGCAGCGTGACCCCCACCTTGTAGAGGAAGAAAGTGCAGTTGAGAGACACATGCGAGTGTCCAGGCTCACAGGAACGAAGACGGGGCTGGGACACCAGCCAGGACACACGCCGACACGTGACACACGCCGACACGTGACACACGCCGACACGTGCTGGGGTCAGCCCTCCATGCCAGAAGGGTCGGAGTCTCTGCCTAACGCACAGAAGAGCCCAGACACATGCGGCCCATCCCCGTCACTTCTCCTCAATGGGCTACGGGACAAGCAGGGACCCTGCAGAGCAGACGGCAAGGGCTGCCAGCCCCAACCTCCTGACGGCACAGCGAGCGACCCTTGCAGGGATGTGCTATACGGCCCCTCAGCTGACCTCCCCAACCCTCGCCACCCCGACCTGCCCTGGCAGAAGGTGGCCTCTCAGGTGGGCATCTTGTTCTCGAGCTGTGCAGCTCAGAAGAGGCCGACTGCTTCAGTGACGTGCAGCAAAGCCCAGTCAGTGACGTCACCATGACCTAGGAAAGTCACAGCAGCCACGGACACCCTGGGAAGGGAGGCCTTCAAGTGACCAGCATCAGTGACTGTTAAGGGTCAGAGACCCAGCTCAAACAGGGTTGGATGAAATCCCGTCTCAGAAACTAGGGAAGAAATGTCCAGGTTTCAGTCAAAACTCATCCAACGAAAAACCAGGACGATGTCAAACTGAATGAAAAGAAACAATCCATGGGATCGAACAGAACCTGGGAAGACCAGACAAAGACACTGAAGCCCTTTCGATAAACGCCTCCACAAACACAGCGGACATGCTTGAAACAAAAAAACACAAGGTATCAACAAAATCAAAGGTACAAAAAAGAATCCTATAAAAATTTTATACTAGGGGCACCTGGGTGGTGCAGTCTGTTAACCATGAGACTCTTGATTTCAGCTCAGGTCATGACCTCACAGTAATGAAACGGAGCCCCACGTCAGGCTCCGAGCTCAGCAGTGAATCTGCTTGAGATTCTCCCTCTGCCTCTGCCCCCCCCATGTGCACTCCCTCTCTAAAATAATAAATCTTTTTAAAAAATTACAACTGAATGGGGCGCCTGGGTGGCTCAGTGGGTTAAAGCCTCTGTCTTCGGCTCAGGTCATGGTCTCAGGGTCCTGGCATCGGGCCCCGCATCGGGTTCTCTGCTCGGCAGGGAGCCTGCTTCCTCCCCTCTCTCTGCCTGCCTCTCTGCCTACTTGTGATGTCTCTGTCAATTAAATAAATAAAATCTTTTAAAAAAATAATAAAATAAATAAATAAAAAAATAAAAAATTACAACTGAAAAATACAATAACCAAAATGAAAAGCTAAGAGGATGAGCTCAATACCAGAACAGACGAAACAGGAGAGAAGGAGGAGGAGGAGGGAGGGGAGGGAGCCTCAGAGACCCACGGGACATATTAATATATCACATTCCTGGAAGGAACGGGAAAGAAGGTAGGGCCAGAAAGGCAGGTACTTACAACAATGTAATGACTAAAAACGTTCGAATTTGGCAAGAGGCTTAAACCTGCAGATTCAAGAAGTCGCATGAATTCCCAATAAGATAAACTGAAAGATCGCGACAAGATACATCACAAACTTCTGAACACCAAATTATGACACCTGGAAACTTGAAAATGGGATGAACTCCGTGGTAGGTCATGGGACTGTTTTGTGAGGCTGTTGTCACTGTTCTCAGGTCGGCCAGAGTCCTTATTCTTGGAACATTAGAGATGGACCTTTGTAACACCTACATCTTTTAAATACTCAGCAAAATATATAATACAGAAAGAATAAAAATTGCAAAGTTAACTTTTACTGAACTTTGGGAGCGTGTGCACACATCGCTCATTGTAGAACCCGGCTGTTCTCTAAAAACTTTCATAATAAAATGATGTATGTGCGCTTTATATATACATTTAATATAAATAAATAATACCCACGTGCACCCGTGTATAGATCTACTCCTGAAAACAGCTGGAGAGACAGACTGCCCAATGCAAAGCCCAAGGTCTCTCCTCAGGAGCCCGGGCAGAAGGAGGCACACAGTAGTCCCCGGCGCTGAAGAAAAAGAAGGGTCAGCCCAGACAGCAAAACCCAACAAAAATATCTTTCAGGAATAAAGAAATCAGGACACTGTCGGATGAAGAAATATTAACAGAATCTGTCACTAGCACGCCTAGCCTGAAAGAAAGACGAAAAAAGTGCTCTAGTCAGAAAGAACGTGATGGAAACAAGGGATCCCTGCCCATCAGGAAGGAGAGCCAATGCGAAGAATTAAAACGGGGCAAAAACCACACAATTTCGTGCTTTCTCTGAGTTTTCTCAGTTACGTTTGACGGTTGAAGCAGAAGTCACGGCATATCCTGATGCAGTTGTAACACGAGCAGAGGACGTTCTAACACGAGCAGAGCCTGGCCGAGCGTCTGAGTTTCGGTTTTGGCTCAGGTCCTGATCTCGGGGTCACGGGATCGAGCCCCTCACTGGGCTCTGCATGGGGCATGGATTCCACTTGAGAGCCCCCCCGGCTCTGCCCCTGCCCCACCCCGCTCTCTCTCGCTCGCTCTCTATAGACATACACATAAAGTAAATAAAAATCTTCAAACACAAGCGGAGGAGATATTTAAGAGAACTATATTACAAGCAGGGAAAATTCCTATGCTCGGCTTGAACTAGTAAAATGACATCACCAGACTGGGTAAGTTACGTGGACAATGCAACACTGAGAGAAACCACTAAAACCCATCGAAAAGATGCACTCAAAATATGCACATTAGTCCCCGTGGGGTTCCAAAATCTGTGCAAGTAACCCGGGAGAAGGTAAGGAAAAATGAGACATAAAAAAGAGCGGTCAGACAGAAACAAAAAACACAACAAGGAACTTAACCCTAACACACTGACAATTATTCTGCACGGAACTGTCGTAAACCAAATGAACAACCACACACGCCCCGACTGCACTGTCTGTAGGAAAGTCACTTCACCTAGAACGGGACGGCCGAGCTGAAAGCAGAACGACAGAGAAGGAGACACTGTGTGGACAGTAACCGAAGGAGGGCAGGCGGGACCGCAGGACACCAGGACACCAGGCAGAGACGACGTCCCGCGGCGGGCGACCCAGCCGGAGCGCAGCCCCACGGCGACCCTGCAGGGAACGAGGGGACCGAGGCCCAGCGGGGACACCCGGGGACGGGGGAGCGCCTCGCGCGCGCGGGACCTGACCCCGTGCAGGGCCCGGGAGTGCGGCGCTGCGAAGCCACAGCGGGACACCGTTCCCGAGGGCCCCGGACGTGCGGAGACAGAGCCCGGCCCGGCCCCCGCACACGCCGACCCGCGCACCGCCGTCAACACCGCACAGAATGTTCTCGGAGCCCGGGCGAGCGAGGCGGAAACCCGCAACAGGTCTGCCGGGGCAGACTGACCCCGTGACGGCGCGCGGTTAGAGCGTTAGGGTCTCGAGTTCTCCCCACAAGAACTGAGGAGAAGGAAAGTGAAGTCAGCCCACGGCAAACAGACAACGAGAGAAATCGGTGACGCTGAAGAAAGAGAGAGAAAGGAAAAAACCAGAGTGAAACCGAGAGCTGGTTCTCTGAGAAGATCATAAAATGGACGACCTCGAGCGAGCCCGACTAGGAGAGACAGAGAAGACCCGAGGAGGCCTGAGGGAGGCTATCCCAGGGCACGCAGCGGCTCCACGCGCAGAATCCGACTGCGTAGACCACATGGACCACTGCCCCGAAAGGCACAAAGTGCCACAGGGCGTCCCATGGGAGCCACATGCTTCCAAGACCCGTGAAGGGAGCCGAATCCATGATCCAACAACTCCCACAAGCCCCAAAAAAGGAATCTGCAGGCCCAGTTGGATTCACTGCAGAATTCTACCAAGTATTTAAGGAATTCACGGCGTTCCTACACGACGGTTTCCAGAAAACTGGGTGGCGAGGGGACCAGCTCCAGACTCATGTCAGGAGGCAGGACCGCCCAGATCCGCAGACGGCGCCGAGCGGAGCAGAGCAACTCCAGCCGAGAACCCTCGCGAGCCCAGCGGCGCGGACCCCTCCCAAACCAGGACGCGAAAACGGAGCCGAAACCACGACATGTTCATTCCGCGGGGGAAAGTGGCTCAAAACTCAAAACTCGGTCACTGCGATCCCCCGGGTCACAAAGCCAGGGAAGCCGGGTTCACGCCGACGCGGAAAGAACACTGAACGAAGGGGACCCTGACTCACGACACAATTTCTCAGAAGATAGAGCCTCACCTTAAGAACAGGCACCTACAAAACCCAGAGCAAGCTGAGCGCGGAGGCCGGGTGTCTCCTCCGGAGACGAGAGCCAGACGCGGACGCGCGCCCACCGCGGCTCAGCAGCGAGCCGCCGCCCCGTCGGGGCCGTCAGGCAAGAAGAGGAGAGCGAAGGCGTAAGATTGGAACCCAAGAAATGAAACTGTCCCTGCTTACAAATGACATATTTGTCCACATAGAAAATTCAAAAAAACCTCAGAAAGAAAGAAAATATCTCCCAGAACTAGTGAGTTCCGCATGGTGGCAGGATTAAAGACAAACATATACATATCGACTATCTTTGTAGATACCAGCGATGGAAACCGAGACACCAAAGATACAACACAAGGCGACAGCATTTATCCTCAAGCAAACGGACAGGAGGGCTTCGCTGGAACTCTGAGGAAACACGTGCAGGCCCCGAACCCTGAAAACTGCAAAATGCTGAGGACAGAAGTCGAACGAGGTCCATGCAGGCGGAGACAGCCCTCCCTCGGACTGGAAGACAACGGAATAGAGGTGTCCCTGCTCTCAAACGAACTCCCATCAGGGTCTGTGCACGTACCAACAAGATCACTCCAAAATTTATAGGAAAGAAAAGAAACTAGAACAGCTTAAACAATTTGGGGGGAGAAAAGAAAGTAGGGGGCATGAGTGTGTGTGATTTGAAGACTTACGTGGCCACAGTAATCAAGACAGTGCAGGCCCGGTGGGGAGATGGACACACCAGTGGGACAGAAGAGAGAATCCCAAAACACACCCACTCAGATATGCCCGGGTTATTCCTGACAGAAGTAGAAAAAAAAAGTCATCGCAGGAGATACAGGCTTTTCAACCAATTGTTGCAGAGCAAGCGGGGAGAGAAAAAAATTACCTCAGCCTCCTCCTCAAACCTGATACAAAAATCATCTCGAGGGACATCTCAAGGGCTTAGCTGGTTGAGCAACTGCCTCCAGCTCAGGTCATGATCCTGGAGCCCCAGGATTGAGTCCCACGTCGGGGCGGGGGTGGGGGGGGGGTCCCTGCTCAGCGGGGGGTCTGCTTCTCCCTCTGAACTTCTCCCCTCTCATTCTCTCTCTCTCTCAAATAAATAAACAAAATCTTTAAAAAAAAAAATAACTCGGAACTGGTCACGGACTTAAAAGTGATCCATCAAACAGTCAAACTTGTGGGGGAGAAAACCTTCAGGACCGAGCGCCGCGGAAGAGCTGGACCCCGGACCACAGGTGCCGTCCGGGCACAGAGAAGCTGGACGTCGTTCACAAGGACCCTTCTGCTCTGCAAAAGTCCCTTCTAGAAGGATGAAATATAAGCTACGGACCCGGAGAAAATACTTGCGACAGGCCAGCATCCCACCGCCGGCCGAGTGTGAGCCGGGCCGTGCGGACACACGGGGGTACGGGAGCGCAGGAAAGCCGTCCGACACCACAGCCGGGGGAGCACAAACTGAAACCGGGGAGACCTCACCGCACGTCTACCAGAACGGCCGAAACGAGAGGGGTGACACCACACGCCGCGAGGCCCAGAGAAGCGACCACGCGTGCAGTGCTGCTGGGAATGTGAAAATGGGAAGACAGCCTCTGGGTGACAGCTGGGTAGTTGTGCTCTTGGGTGCTCGTCCCAGAGGAAACTCAGTCGCACAAAAACCCGGTAGCAAAGTGCACAGCAACTCATTTGTGTTATCTCCAAACCTGCAAACAACCCGTGTCCTGCGGCAGGTGGGTTCCAGGCGAGCTGCTGGGGCCACAGGGCAGCCGCACTGGGCAACGGAGTGTGCCCACCAGACCCCCCGCATCAGCCTCGGAGCCGACAGCCGACCCCAAAGGACAAGAGTCCATTTTTATACTATCCTTAAAAACACAAAACTATGGACACAAAGGACGGATGAGTGACTGCCGATGGGCTGGAGGGGGCGCGAACGGAGCCCGGTGGGGGGCCAGGTGTGGCTCTGGGCCTCAGTCACTGTCTCTGTACGTGGGGAATCCACCCGGAGCTCAAGGTGAAACATTCCATTCTTTAGACGGAGGTGCTGATGGTGGCCTCTGGCTTGGGACGGCTGTAGGGACAGCATGCAGGGGACCTCACAAAACAGTGTTTAGGGCCTCAAGTCTCAGGAGCTAGCCAGCCGGCCTCCCTCTTCCTCCCGGCACTGGGGACAGGTCTGGAGGTCTCTGTGGCCACCCACCCCGCACTGCCCGGTCCCCAAGGAGGAAATGCACCCGCAGGAGGGGCTCTAGACTCAAGGAGAGACCAGAAGCGGAGGGCCAGGCTGGAGGGCAGCAGGGCCGGCTGGGCTCCCAGCTCTGCAGGGCTTCTGGGTCTCCGGTTGTGCCTCAGTGGACACGCAGGTCCCTGGACTGACCGGGTGATGGGAAGAAAGAAACACTGACTTCCTGCCCATCCCGAGGCCGTCCCCTCCCCCATCACTGCCTTCTCAGAACCAGAGGCCTGCGGTGGGGGCGGGGGGGGGCACGTGGAGGCTCCTCAGGGGTTCCCCTCCCCCGCCCCCGACAGGAGGCTGTGGCACACCCAGGGGACTTTCTACTTCCCGCCACATCAGCAGAATCCACCCCACCCCCTGCCCGGGGGCCAGGTTGGGGAGCTCCTGCCTTGACCCAGCGCTCGGTGCTCCTGGGTCCTGCTGGGCTGGGGCTTTGCTAGGGCAGAGGGAGGAGAAAGGGCCCACAGCAGGAAGAGGGGGCAGGACAGTGCTCGGCCACAAACGCCAGCCGCAGCAGACAGGCGCCTGGCGTCAGTCCCAACGCCACCCTGTGCCCGCGGAGGTCACGGGGGCTCCTGCTCTCCCAGCTGGGTTTAAGCCCCACAGCACCGGGCGAGCACATTCGGAACGGGGCGCGGTGGTGATGGGACAGATGGAGGCTTGTCCAGGCGGGCCTGGGGTCTGAGCACAGTCTGCTGTAGGCTCCATTGTGTCCTACTCCCACCAAATTCCTGTGTTGAAGCCCTAATCCCTCACCTGACTGTATTTGAAGGTAAAAAGGTTAAATAAGGTCATAAAGGTGGGTCCTAGTTCTGTAGGACTGTCCTATAAGAACAGGAGGAGACACCAGAGACCTCTCTCTGCGTGCACAAGGACTCAGCGAGAGGTCAGCCGGTCACGAGCTGGGAAGAGAGCGCTGGCCAGAACCAGCCCTGTCGGCGCCCGACCTCGGCCCTCCAGTCTCCAGCAGATGTCCGGGATTCGTTACGGCAGCCTGAGCTGACGAGCACACAGCCCTTCGAGGGAACACATCTGTGTGCGGAGAGATGGCTTTGTCACAGAGCTCTGGGCAGGGAGCCTCTTGGGGCAAGAGAAGGACGAAGAGGCCAGAGGGTGGAGGAGAGGGTGGGAGACGGCAAGAGGCCACAAGGGGCCCCCATCCCGCAGCCAGGACAGGGGACCAGACACAGGCTCTTGTTCTCTGGGGAGAGGGTGCCATTGGCCTGCATGCTGGGAGCTCCTGGAGTGGCCTCCCCAGGGAGGTGGCCGAGACGCAGAACTGGGGCACGGAGGAGCAAAGCGGGGCAGCAGTGAGGGGCTGCAGGGCAAGCAACCAGAGGCCCAGGGGACCGGCTGGGGACCGGGGGTCTGGGTCCGTCCGGCTGCAGATGGGGGTGGGGGGCTGGCCCAGGCAGGGGAGGGAGGCACAGGGTCCTGAAGAGCCCAGCCCTGCTCATCCCAGGGGTCCCTCGACGGACACAGCCCAAGAAGGGCCCAGGAGCCAGGCAGGGTGGGGAGCACAGCTGTTGAACATGTCCCTCCATCAGACTACCTGGCCCCTGGCTCCAGGCCCAGGAACAAGACATTAGCAACCATTAGCAACCCTTCTCACCTCCGTGTGAATATGCAACTCTGAGCTCACCGTGTGAGATGGGGGTGGGAGGGAGGGAGAGTCCAGGCCTGGGCTCCGCCACCAGCCAGGCATGCAGGGCCCAGCCCTCACCGGCCATGAGCCTAACCTCCCATGGCCTCTGACCTCCCGTGGCCTCTGCAGGTGCACCAGCCAGGTCCGTGGAGGTGGGCAGGACGGTGACACTGTGGGCAGGACCAAGGCTCCCAGAGGCCTGAGGGCTGAGCCTGGAGAGGAGGCCACAGACCAGCTCAGGTGAGCCCACCCCAAGAGTGGGAGCAGACCCGCAGGAACCCAAGGGAACCGAAGCTGCTGGGACTCTCCCAAACCAGACAGAAATGTGGATTTTCATGTGAAGTTCCTCCTCCTCCTCCCTCTTCTCTTGTTGAAAGCAGGCTCCGTGCCCAGTGTGGAGCCCAACGAGAGGCTTAAACTCCTGACCCTGACATCAAGACCAGAGCTGAAACCAAGAGTCAGACGCTTAACCACCTGAGCCACCCCAGCGCTCCAAAGCTCCTTCTTCTTAAACGTTGGCATCTCAGAACTCTGGCCGTGCCTCTTCAGCGCACCAGCCCCAGATCCAAGACAGGGAGCAACCTTGACAGCTGAGTGCCTCCCCCCAACAGCTCAGGGCGTCAGGCAGACCGCGCGCGGGACCCGAGAGTGGGCACACCCCAGCCCCTAGCCCAGCCCCAACCTGGCTGTGTCCCCTCCCTTCCCAGACGGGTGCCTCCGTCCAGCACCCCATCCCCCTCCCACTAGCCAGAACTGGACTGACATCTCCGGGCTGCCCCATCTACCTCCCTCCATCTCCTCACCGAAGAACTTGGTGGGCCCTGGGGGCAGGGTCCCCTGAGTGTGACCCCCAAGGCTTCAAGGCTCACTAAGAATGAAACTGGAAGGTGTCACTGCCCGACTCCCCACTCTCCTTCCGGCTCAGATGTCAGCGGCCCAGGAAGTCGTCGGCCACGTCGGAGCCTGGGGCTCCTTCTCTGCTCTGGGCCCCCTGGTTGCAGGTGTGCGGCCTGAGCCTATATCCCCTCCGGGCTGCTGGACTAGCTGGCAAGGAAGAGTTGTCCCCAAGCTGTACAGAGCCCTCCCAAGCATCTGCACACTGACCTGAGGCTCCTGCCCAGAGACCCCACCCAACCCCCACCACTCAAAGGCATGCCTAGGCCCGGCCGACTTTCCAGACACCCCAGGACCGCAGCCTGAATCCCAGAGTCAGGGGCCCATGGCCCAGCTCAGCCCTGGAGGCTGGGCAGTCTGGATCCCCTGCCCCACCCAGGATCACCCAGCCCTTGGGGCTAAAGGACAGGGCTCTTCCTCAGCCATGCCTCTGGACACGAGGCGCGAGTAGGGGCTTCTGCAGGCAGTGCTCAGGAGGGGCCTGGCTCTGGCTGCTTCCTAAAACAGAGGAAGAAGAGAGAGGGGAACCAGGAGAGAGGAAACAGAGGGGAGGGGGCTGGTCCTCTATAATACCAGGGCAGGCACCCGTGCTGCCAAGGGAGGCCCGGATCCCAACCTACCCCCCTCCCTCAGGTTACATAATCCAGCAGGGGGCCCGGGTCTGTCCCGAGGGACCAGCAGAGCCAAGAGAAGGCCACTGTCTGGAGGGAGGCTCCTGGGGGGCTGGGCCCAGGCCCCTCCGCCCACCCTCCCCCAGCCCACGGGGGCCTGCGAACCCCCGCACCATCTGTTCTGGATCACCAGTGGCTCCCCAGGACGCTGCCTGGACGGACTGACACTTCAGCCCCAAATAATACTGGTCCTGACAGCCTCCCTCTGCTGCTCCATGGGCCACTTGTTAGAATTCAGCCCCCCTCCCCTTGTCCCAACTACACACTGAGGAGGTCGTTTCTAGCATCAGGTGGGAATGAGAAGAGAAAGTCCAGCACCCCCCGACCTGACCAGGCACAGAGACCCCCCCGCAGCACCTCTGACCTGACCAGGCACAGAGACCCCCCAGCAGCCCCCCACCTGACCAGGCACAGAGATGCCCTCAGCAGCCCCCGACCTGACCAGGCACAGAGACCCCCGCAGCACCCCCCGACCTGACCAGGCACAGAGACCCCCGCAGCACCCCCCGACCTGACCAGGCACAGAGACCCCCGCAGCACCCCCCGACCTGACCAGGCACAGAGACCCCCCCAGCACCCCCCGACCTGACCAGGCACAGAGACCCCCCCCACAGCACCCCCCGACCTGACCAGGCACAGAGATGCCCTCAGCACCCCCCGACCTGACCAGGCACAGGGACCCCCCCAGCACCCCCCGACCTGACCAGGTACAGAGATGCCCTCAGCAGCCCCCGACCTGACCAGGCACAGAGACCCCCACAGCACCCCCCGACCTGACCAGGCACAGAGACCCCCCCCAGCACCCCCCGACCTGACCAGGCACAGAGACCCCCGCAGCACCCCCCGACCTGACCAGGCACAGAGACCCCCCCACAGCACCCCCCGACCTGACCAGGCACAGAGATGCCCCCAGCACCCCCCGACCTGACCAGGCACAGAGACCCCTGCAGCACCCCCCGACCTGACCAGGCACAGAGACCCCCCCCAGCAGCCCCCGACCTGACCAGGCACAGAGACCTCCGCAGCACCCCCCGACCTGACCAGGCACAGAGACCCCCGCAGCACCCCCCGACCTGACCAGGCACAGAGACCCCCCCACAGCACCCCCCGACCTGACCAGGCACAGAGATGCCCTCAGCAGCCCCCGACCTGACCAGGCACAGAGACCCCCGCAGCACCCCCCGACCTGACCAGGCACAGAGACCCCCCCACAGCACCCCCCGACCTGACCAGGCACAGAGACCCCCCCACAGCACCCCCCGACCTGACCAGGCACAGAGATGCCCCCAGCACCCCCCGACCTGACCAGGCACAGAGACCCCTGCAGCACCCCCCGACCTGACCAGGCACAGAGACCCCCCCAGCAGCCCCCGACCTGACCAGGCACAGAGACCCCCACAGCACCCCCCGACCTGACCAGGCACAGAGATGCCCCCAGCACCCCCCGACCTGACCAGGCACAGAGACCCCCGCAGCACCCCCCGACCTGACCAGGCACAGAGACCCCCCCCAGCACCCCCCGACCTGACCAGGCACAGAGACCCCCACAGCACCCCCCGACCTGACCAGGCACAGAGATGCCCCCAGCACCCCCCGACCTGACCAGGCACAGAGACCCCCGCAGCACCCCCCGACCTGACCAGGCACAGAGACCCCCCCCACAGCAGCCCCCGACCTGACCAGGCACAGAGATGCCCCCAGCACCCCCCGACCTGACCAGGCACAGAGACCCCTGCAGCACCCCCCGACCTGACCAGGCACAGAGACCCCCCCAGCAGCCCCCGACCTGACCAGGCACAGAGACCCCTGCAGCACCCCCCGATCTGACCAGGCACAGAGATGCCCCCAGCAGCCCCCGACCTGACCAGGCACAGAGACCCCCGCAGCACCCCCCGACCTGACCAGGCACAGAGACCCCCACAGCACCCCCCGACCTGACCAGGCACAGAGATGCCCCCAGCAGCCCCCGACCTGACCAGGCACAGAGACCCCCCCAGCAGCCCCCGACCTGACCAGGCACAGAGACCCCCCCCAGTAGGATCACAGTCACAAGAAGAAGACCCCATATGGGGCTAACTCTAATGGCTGAGCGGAACCCCGCTCCTGTGTCTAGAGCTCGCCCGCACACAGTGGGGCAGCCCAGGTCCAAACGCAGTGCTGCTGGGCACTCAGACATGGTGTCTTCTGTCATCTCAAACCCAGACACAGGGTCACTCCATACTCAGGTGTGAAGTCACTTGTCATCCGCCGGGAGGCCCAGCTCCCTGGTCCCCACAGGGGGACACACACACGGCTCGCCAGGGCCCAGGGCAGGCGTCCTCTGGACTTGGCTCCCCAGGGCACTCTCTCACACCTTCCCCGCTGCCGTCTGCCAGGCCTCCTCAGCACCAGGACGCAGGCCTGTCCACACCCCAACCGAACAAGGCAGCAGGCTTCCCGGCGGCCAAGGGCGGCCCAGGACCAAACTTCCTCCCCACGCAATGCTGCCTGCTCCCCCTCTCTTCTTCCCACAGGAGGCCCAGTCCAGGGAGGCAGGACCCTGAGCTCTAATTACATGTCCTGGAAAGAAATCCCAGTTTAATTTGAAGTAAAATGAGAAGCTGTGGTTGGAAATGTCCCCTAGAGAAGCCAACTGCCTGAGCTGGGACACATTGCTCTGCTGTCCCCTAGGACCAGGAAGGAAAGCACCAGGCTGAGGCCATGACGGGAGCAGGGACACTCAGGGCTTGGGGACTCTGGGTTCTCTGTGAGCAGGAAGATGTCCCTGGGGTCTACGGGGACCTCACCCTGCCCCTGCCCTGACTGCCAGCTGGAACCAACCCCTCAGGCCCAGGTGGGGGTGGGGATTCCGAGGGGGTTGGGAGAGGGGAGACAGTGACGGGGGGACGGCATCAGGAAGTCAGACACAGGTGGGCTGGGACGGGGGTGCCACACTAGGGAGGGGCCGGAGGGCTTCCTGTGGGCAATCCAGCAGACCTGTGCTCCCTCCGGCTCCATCCCGTCCACGGCCCCTCCTATCCGCCGCGGTTACCGAGCCCTCGGGTCCAGCTCCGCGCCCCAGCACCAGCCCCGCTCTCGGAGCCCGCCAGCGGCCCCTGGGGCCTCCTGCACCTTCACCCTCCTCCCAGCTCCCTGAGACCCACCGCTCATGCCTGCTCCTCCGCTGAGGGACCTTCCCAGCCCCCACGAGAGGACAAACCTCATCCCCAGGCTCTCCTGGCCTTCTGCGTCCCCACCTGCAGCCTGCACGTCCCCACGGCAGGCACCGTTTGTTCACGGTCTCCCCCGGAGAAGGCAGCCTCTGTGTCACCACCACGTCCCCGACAACTAGCGCATTTGGCAAGGACCGTCCAAGTGAGTGAGGGCACAGACGGCCAGACACCGAGTGAAGGAGGGAACGTGCACGGAGACGGAAGCCCAGGCAGGGGGAACACTGGACGCCGGCCAAGGGAAGCCATCCTCCCTCCCTCTCCCCCATCTCCCCTGTCCCTGGGCACCAGCCCTGCCTGCTCACCCACCAGTCCCTCCCCCACTTCCTGCTTAGAGGCCCACAGACACAGAGCCCAGGGTTCGGGATCCCACTTCCCCTCGTCCACCTAGGACGGCTCTCCAGCACTTCCCGTCGACAGCCTCCGCTCGTCCTCGCCTCTGGGACTAGCGCACAGGCCGCCGTCCTCTCCGGCCCCTTCACCTCCCTCCGGCCACGGCCCCAGCTTGCTGCCTTGCGCTGCCACAAAACCCCCTGGGAAGAAGAGCCGCCCCCGGGGGCTCACCCCGCACCCCTCTCCGTCCCTGCGAGAGCCCCTCCCAGCCAGCCCTTGTCCAGAACCGAACGCCGCGCTCACTCCGCTGGGCACCCGCCTCTTGCTTCTGTTCGACAAGGGCTCTTCCTCCCAGAAACACCACCCGCTTTCCTCCTCGGGCCCTGCAACACCTTGCTGGCCAGTCCCAACCTACAGACTCGGCGCCCTGGGCTCAAATGGGCAGCTTCCCCAGGAATCCCGTCTCGTCTTGGGCTCGGAAGACCATCGGGACCCTGGGTCCTGCGTCGACACCTCCAGCCACAGCCTCCCGAGCGTCTAGGTGGCTCACCCCTTCTGTCCTTCCAAACTCACCGTGGAGGACTTCTCTGAGCGTCCCACACGGCAGCCTCCCAGCCCACATTCCACACTCCTTACCGCTCTTCCCTGTGGGGGACTGAAGCACGGGGTTTCCATTTACGGACTGATCTCCATGGTGCCCCCACCCCAGGCACGGCGACGTAGCCAGGAAGCGGCCAGTCAAAACCTGACCTTATGGAGCCTAGATTTAGGGCCAGGGTAGGGACGGCACAATGGAACCTCACGCGTAAAAGAAAGGTGACGATCGAGGAAGACTGTTCATGCTAAGAAGAAACCGAGTAGGGCTGCAGAGACCTTGCCCCCCGGAAAGCGGCCCACGGGGCAGAGGCTCCGTGGGCTGGTTCGCCGCTGTGTCCCCAGCACCCAGCAGAGGCTCAGCAAACTTCGCATAAATAAGTGATGAGTGGTTAGCAAATGATGCCCTCAAAAGAGGTCCGCTCCAGTGACAGACGCCTGGACGAGAGGGCAGACGGACAGACTGTAGGCAGGACAGCCCCTCAGCTCATTCCCGAGAAGCCAGGACTAGATGCTGGGACCCCAGTGCCAAGGGTGAACCCAGGCTTGGTTTACAGGTGAGTCTATGAGGGAAAGAGGGTTCCCTGAGGCAGGGGTGGAGTCCCCATCCCAGCCTGGGGTTCCTCTCATGACCCGCACACCAGCCTCAAGAGCACAGGGACCCCAGCGGGCCTCGAGGGACAAGTTGGGCTTCACCAAGCAACGCGGCCTCCCCAGCCAGAGTCCCTCCCTCCCCGCCATGGGCCTCCAGCCCTCTGAGCACCAATTAAGTAAACCCTAATTAAAAACAACAAAGTAATGAGAAGTAATGCCCCTCCCACGGCTAAGCGGGGACTGCGGCTCGGGAGGGGCTGGATCCGGCGACTCCCTGCCCCCCCACCCCCACTAGCACGCACATCGAGACGGGCCAGGGCCCTCCTCCTACCACAGACACCCACGCACACACGCAGGTCCCCTCGTCCCCATGAGCTGTGAGCAGGAGCAAGACAGCAGGTCCCTTGCAGACTCCAGGCCCACGCGGGAGCCCCTCCCCACCCGGGGTCCCCTCCCCGCCTACAGCCACCTCTGGGGACGTTGTGCAGAGACAGAAGCCTGGACACCCGGCCCTCCTCCTGTAGACACAGAGAGTAGAGACTCTGCATCCCAGAAGAGAGACAGAATGAGGCCGAAAAGAGAAAGTCAGCAAGAAAGACAGAGAGGGAAAGAACCAGAGACAGAGAGGATGAAGGAGAGAGAAAGGGTCAGAGATACGGAGACAGGACCAGACAAGTGGGGGAGAAGGAGGGAAGGAGGGACAGAGAGGCGGGGGCGGGCGGGCGGGCGGGGTACGATAGAGGGCAGGAGAGAAGTAAGGGACGATCGGGGAGAGGGAAGAGACGAGGACAGATGGAGCGATCCCCAGAGTAGGGTAGGGGCCAGCATTAAGGTCTCAGGACCTGTGGGACCCTCTCCCTGGGGCCTCCAGGAAGATGGGCACATTCTCTTCTCTTGCGTGTCACAGGCCAAGGAGGGCAGCCCGGGGTGCTCTCCCCTCAGGAGGTCTCTCCCAGCCCTCACTGAGGGGCCAGCTTCCTGGACCCCCATCAGGACGAGCTTATCGGAAGACCAGGGGTCCCGCCATGGGGTGAGTGGGGGCTCCTCTGCCTCCCTGCCTTGCCCCCGGAAGCCCAAGCACTCAGCACCAAAGATCGCCTCCCGGGAGGCAGGGCCGAGCCCCAAGCACCCGCCACCTCACCCGTTAGTCAATTCAGCAGACACTCTCTGACCTCTCCTGGGGACCCGCCCCAAGCAAGGCTCTGGGGACACCCTGAAAAATAAGACACCACTCCCGTCCTCAGGGACTCACACCTCAAGAGAGGGAGCGATGTAAACAGCAGCGACACCCCTGGCCCCTCCCCAGTGCCTGCGGGGGATGGGGGGGCGAGCGCCCTGCCCTCCGAGGATGGGGGGCATGTGGGTGGCTGCCAGTCTCCACAAAACCTCAGGGACTCTTGGTAAATGCCACCCTGACACCACACCCGCCCGGGAACAGGGAGTGCCCCTGTGTCTGCTGCTGGAGCCCCACAACTCCCCGGAGAAGGCTCCCCGCTCCCCTCCCTCCTTAGTCATCATGAAACATGGAATGGAAATCCGAGAGTTGTGCATAAAACCCATTCATCTGGAATTCACAGGCGCCCGCCCCATCGGTGCTGGCAAAAGGGTGGTGAGGGCCACAGGCTCCGGCTGAGTGAAAGCACAAGGAGGAGGGGCCTGGGACAAGCCCGAGTCCCTCCAGGAGACACCCGCCAGGGGGAGGCCAGCCCGGCGCCAGCACAGAACTCAGGCCGAGCCGTCAACAGCTGTACAAACAGGGAAGCAGGCCCCCCGGGATAGGGCAGGCACCCCGAGAGCCGGGCCCAGGAGCCCAGAGTCTGTGTCTTCTCACCTGCCGGGAGCCTGTGAAGCTTGAGCCCCAAACCCAGGCTCTCACGGTCACCTCCTCCCTCCGGTGCCTTCTGCCCAAACCACCTCCGCACGTGAGCGCACCCACACCAAGGCAGGTTAGGGGTCACTGGGCAGACAGCACAAGGGTGGAGATCCTGGGCACGATCACCCCTCTTTGGGAAGGACGGTTCTGGGCCACAGCGGGGCCTGCTCCCTCCTCTCTGATCTGGGCTCTGAGCCTCTCCAGGGCCACTGAGGCCCCAGGGAAGAAGAGACTGCCGTCCCTGGCCTGGGCTGGGGCCCCCGGGGCCTGGGCTGTGCAAACAGGTCCTCTGGAGCAAATTCCCCGAGCACTCCCCCGCTCCCCCCGCCCAGCGCAGAAGCAGCAAGGCCTCCGCTCCGGTCCTCAGCCCGCTGGCCAGAGGAGGGGCCCGCCCGGCAGACGCAGAGACTGAGACCCCAAAGGGTGGGGGCGTGCTGCCTGCACCCCGGCCCCCAGCGCACCCCCAGGTCAACCTCTAGACCTCCTGGGCGGCTTGGGGAAGCCCAAAGCGGTCATGACCAGGGTCCGCTTGAGGAGGAAGGCGGTGGGCAGGACACCCTGACTGAGCACCGTCCCGGGGCCGGGAACCGAGGAAACAGGCTGACAAGCTCAGGCGAGCGCGGCACCGAGCGCGTCCGGGGAGCTCCTCGGGCCGGAACCAGCTGAGCCGCTCGGGAGAGCCTCGAGCCCCCGCCCGCACGGTAGGCCCGCGGCCTAGCCCGCCCGTGGCTCTGCTCGGGGGCGGCTACACCTGAGCGGGAACCGGGGAGCCGCCCTTCAGCCGAGATCACCACACACAGGGCAACAGCTCCGGCCCACACGGGCTGGCAATCCCGCGTTGCCTCGCATGCACCACGGGCCGGTGTGGACGCTGCTGCCCAAGCCCCAGCCCCCCGCAAGGGCACAGCCCGCCCCGGCCGCCTACCCGGTGAGAACCACCACGAAGTCCATGACGTTCCAGCCGTTGCGCAGGTAGGAGCCCTTGTGGAAGACAAAGCCCAGAGCTATGATCTTGATCCCCGCCTCAAAGCAGAAGATGCCAATGAAATAGGGCTCCGTGTCGTCCTGAGGAGAAGCGGAGAGAGGGTCGCCACCGCCCGCGAGCTCGGCAGGCCCAGGGCGGCGGCCGCACCGAACGCGCCGCCCCAGCTCCGCGCCTCCGCTCGGCCTCACCAGCCACACGTCACACGTCTTCTGTCGCTCGCTCCCCTGCCCTGCTGTCCTAACAGGGAACGGGGAGGGGTCCTGGGACCTCCCACCCCTCGAGGCCCTGCAGCAGGGGAAGCCAGGCTGACAGCACCTGTGGGCTACGCAATCCACCCCGCGCCAATCCACTGCTCTAAGGGAAACAGACACGGGGAGGTCCAGGAACTGGGCTGCAGACTCACGGTTTGTTGGAAACAGAGCCGTTCTCAGACCCAGAGGTGATCTGGGTCTGATCCTGGGCTCCAACCGTTGCCGAAGTTGCCTGGATAAAGTCCCAGCTCCCTAGAGAGCAGCCCAGGACCCGCTTATTCATTCAGCACACATCTCGCGCTAATCGCAACACACACATTCCGGTCTTGGTGGGGCAACCACAGCCCAGCCTCGGGGAGCCTCCGGAGAGCAAGACGTCCAGCCAGGCGGCAAGGAAAGGAGCTCCAGGTGGAGGGAACAGGGTGAGCAGAGCAGTCTTGTCCCTCCACCAAGAGCATGCACTGGGGCCGGGCCCCTCTGGTGCTGAGCAGGGTGGGAAACACAGGGTTCCGGAAGGAGGGTGCCCCGTGGACACAGGCACAGCCAGTGTGGTCAGTGACCCCGGGCATCGCTCACATGGGGAAGGCGAGAGAACCTTGGTGCACGGGGGCCCCAGGGAACTGGACCAAGGGGCTGCACTTGGAGGGTCAGCATGAGAAACGGCCTGAGCACTAACTTCAGACACCTGTGCGCCAGGGCTGCTGCTGCAAAGAGCAGATGGACTGGGCAGGGAAGGGTCTGCCCGCGGGGAGCCGCCACAGGGACTGCCCTTCAGACAGCAGCTCGGCCCTGCCTTCGAGGGGCCAGGGTTGCGGGGTCCGAGGACGGGCCACCACAGGGCTACAGGGGAGGGAGGGCCAGACTGGCTCCCAGCAGCCGCTCTCAGCTCCCACTGAGGGCCGTACCTTCCTCCCCCAGGAAGCCTGGTCCCCAAGAGCTCTCCCCGTCTGTCCTGGTGTCCCCTCCGCCTGGGCCTTCCCAGCTGGGCATGGCGGAAGCGACCTCCCTGAGGGGCCCCGTCAGCCCAGTGTCCATCATGGCTCAGCCCTGCCGTCCTGCTACCCAGATGCTGACTCATGACAGAAATAATCGCCCGGAAGCTTTAGGTCTAGTTTAGTTCTGGAGGGTCCCCCGTCCTCAAGGAAACGGGGCTGCTGACATCTGGCCCAGGAAACAGCTTGGCTGAGCAAACACATCCTAACAGAAAGCTTCTGGCCACACAAAAGAGCAGGCAAGAGCTGGGAGACGCCGTGCGGCCCCACCCCAGACTCTCTCATCACTGCTCTTTCCCCAGCCCCACTCTTGAGGAGTGGCTTGCGGAGGGTTGGGTGGACAGACAGCCATGGGCTTGGTGGATGGTGGAGTGGGACTGCCAGCTAGGGGTTCTGGCTACGAGCTGCTCAGGCAGGGGATGGGTGCTGGGAGCCAGAGCCCCCAGACACAGGGAGCTGTGGAGACCCCATCCCAGTCCAGGCTGAAAAACAAGGGAGCGCCTGCATCACCTAGCCTCTTACCCCAGCAAGCCTCCTCTCCAGGTCCTGCTCTGTGTTACAGCTTCCTCTCCACTAAGGGTCTGAAAGCCTATGCCTGCACACAGGGCTAGGGTCAGCAAGGGCTCCTCATGCCTCTAGACCAGGCCCAAGCTGGGCACATTCTGCTTGTCTTCCCCATAGCCCCAACCCCCACCCCCAACACAAAGCAAACCTTCCCTCACCTGGAGGCAGGAGCTCAGACTTGCCCAGATGCCTGGCTGGCCCAGCCAAGCCTGCCACCCAGCAGGGACAAGCCTAAGACCGACCACTGTACACCAGCCTCCCTGCTCCCCTGACCCCCCACCATCTCTTGGCCCGTTTCCTTCTGGCCCTACCCCTGTCAGACTTCCCTGGAGGCACCGCCACGCCCTGGGGCCCGGCAGAGTTTCCCCACTCTCACTTTCTCTTCTCCAACCTTCAGAACAGACGCTCACCACAAGCACACACAACACCAGCCTGCACGAGGGGCCCACAGGAAGCCGGCCACCCCTGTCTGGCTCCACAGGAGGCAAGAGGCACCCACAAGGACCACACCCACTCGTGTCTGGCGGCACGGCTGAGCCGCCCTCACACCCCTCCTCTCGCACAACCCAAACCCCTGGCCTGCAGAACACGGCTCCAGGGAGCCTCCCGTTCCCTGGCTGTCCACTCCCTCGCCTTCTTGTATTGCCTTGCCCAAGTGTGAGCACCCCCAAATCAGCCTTCCTCTGTCTTCCCTTCCCCAGCCCTGGGCCTGTGATGGCCGGGAGGGGGAGTTCAGGGCTAAGCACTGAACTGTCCCAGTAGCACCTCCTGTCTATCTCCACCAAAGTTAGGGAAAGAAACTATGGAGAGGACCAATTGCTTGCCAGGGTACAAGGAAAGAGCGATTCTCCTCTCCATGCCCAGTGCCCCTAGGAGAGGCTGGGCTGTCTCTCAGGGACCTTAGGACTTCTAGCGGCTCTCCGGCAGGGCTTCAGACCCCCTCTCCAGACCCCTGCCCCTGCTCTTCTCCCTGCCCTCGGGCCTAAGAACCCACACGGAGCCCAGGCAAAGGGATCAGGTCAGGAGGAAAGACTGGGGGCTAGGGGACATAGCCTCACCTTTGAAGTGAGGCTCACTGGTCCAGATCACCCTCTGCCCCTCCAGAGACCCTGCCCTGGAGTTCTGACTGTCATGTGCAACAGGGGACTCCACAGGGATCTGCGGAGGCCTTGGCAGGAATGGCTGAAAACGATTTAGGTTGTTTGGGAAGAACGCTTCCCATATGGGGGCGTGGGGGGGACATGGGGAAGGGATTCCAAGGAGAGCCAGGAAAGACAACTCCGAAGGACAGGTGGACAGTCCCTAGACCCAAGACCACACCACAGGGACCAAAGACGATCCCAGCCCTGCAGGAAAGGGTGGGCAGCCAGAAAGGTGGGCGCTCGCAGACCTGACATTTCCCTGGGCCTTTATGAATGCCCCTCCCCCACCGTAGGTTTCACTTAGTTTCTTGGATCGGGCATAAGGTCGCGGAACTGAACAGCCCCTCTGAGGTCCGGGCGGTTAGCGGCCAGGGCAGACAGCTGCTGGCTAACGCGGGCTCTCTCGGGCCATGCCTCCCATCAGCGGCGGAGCGGGCTTCCCCCAGGCCTCTAGCCCCGAGGGAGGCGTCAGCCGCCGGGCTTCTCTGCTCTTCCTCCGCCGAGAAGAGCTCACCCGGCCGCGGGAAGCCGAACCGAGCCCCAGATGCTAGCGGGCCCGGAACCAGACAGGCGGCCGCCCCCCCCAGCCCCGCCCGCAGGCCCGCGCCGCCGCCGCACTCACCAGGCGCTCGGACATGGGCGTCTTGTCCCCGTCGGGGAGGTGCTGCTCCAGCGCCAGCACGATACAGTTGGCGATGATGGTGGCCAGGATCATGTACTCAAACGGAGTGCGTGGGTTAAGGAGCGGCCGGGAGGCGCCAAGGGGGCGGGCAGGCGGGGAGGCCGAGCCCCGGGCGCGCCGCGCGGCCGCCAGCGCCCGGGCTCCTCCGAGGGGCCGAGACCCACCGGCCGCAAGCCCTCCCCGCCCTCCCCTCGGGGGCCGCCTCCGGGCGGAGCCTCTGCAGTCCGGGCGGCAGCCCCTCGGCGCGTCCCGGCGGCCGTCAGCACCGTGGACAGCGCCCCCGCCCCGCCCGCGCGGCCCCCGCGACCCGAGGGGCTGGAGGAAGGACCCCGCGCAGGCGCACACCCCCACCGAGAGGCACGCAGCCACATGCACCTCCACGGGCACTCGCGCCGACATGTCCCCGGAGCCCCGAACGCACGCACGCGCAGCACCTGCAGCCAGGCACGCGCCCCGGCTCGCGTCCACACGGTGCTCACACCTACACAGACGCGGATTCGCCCTCGGGTGCCCTCCAGGCGGGCCGCGCGCTCTGCGCCCACACCGAGGGAGTGACGGACGAGTCCGGGGACGGGGGCTCCGCCCAGTGTCCATCCCGCTCCCGCAGCCGCCGCCACCACGACCGCACGCGCGCGCGCGCGCGCGCACACTCAAACACACGCACACGCGGCGCGCGGAGGGTCCCGGAGCCCCGCCCCGCCCCCTCCTCGCCGAGAGCCGCGTCCCCGATCCGCCTCTCCCCAGGTCGCACCCTCCTCCCGACCCCGGGGAAGATGGCCACTGGGCGCCGCACGGGACCCGCCCCAGCCCCGGCCTCCCCCCCCACCCCCCGCCACCCCCGCCCAGGCCGCCCCTCCCAGACCCGCCCGGGCGCGGACGCCGGACGCCGCGCCCGGCCCCCGTCCCCTCGACCTCGGACGGTCCCCCGGCCCCCGCGCGGCCCGGCCCCCGGCAGGATATGGCCACTCGGTGATGCGCTTGGCGTATTTGCGGACGACGTTGTCTTCGCTGAAGACGAAGAGCGAGCGGTTGACGGTGAAGCAGTTCTGCTTGACCGGGATGGGGTTGTACAGCGCCATGGTCCGCGCGCGCTGCGCGATCGACTGCTTGTAGAGGACCCGCTGGCCCGGCTGCAGCCCCCCCGGGCCCGGGCCGCCCGGGCCGCCCGCCCCGCCGCCCCGAGCCCGCTCCCCACCGGCGCCCCCATAGCGGCTGCCCAGCTCGTCCCCGAAGCGGACCATGGCTCCCGGGCGCCGCGCGCATCCCCCGGCCCGGCGGCCCCGGCAAGGAGGGCGCGGGGCGCACCAGCCAGGCGCTCGGAGCCGAGCAGCCGCGGAGCCGCGGGACCCGAACCGGACCTCGCCCGGCCCCGCCGCCGCACCCGACTCCGCCGCCCGCACCACGCCCTATAAGGGGCCGGTCACGTGGCGGCGCCCGGCCAATCTGCGCTCGCCCCGCCCGCCCGCCCGCCACCCGCCCCGCCCCCAGTTGGCCGCCCCCGCCCTGTCCCCCGCGGCCGGTCCCGGCCGCCGGCGCTCTGGGCTGCGCCTCGGCCCCCGGGCCTCGGGGCTGAGCCCAGCCGGGGAGCGTGCGCCGCCTGCGCGTCCCGCCTCGTGCCGGGCCGGGCCCTGGCCGGATGCCGAACCCGGCAGGGGCGCCCGGGAGCCGGGCGGGGCTGGGAGTCCTCGACGGACCGCCGCTGAGCTGAGCGGCCCCAACGGACCCCTCCTCTGACCCCAGGAGCTGGAGACGTCAGCAGCCATGAGAAGCTCCAGCCCAAACTGCGGAGGATTAGACCCCCGACTCCCCATGCTTCTTCCCACACCCCACTCCCCTTGCTGCGGACCAGTGGCCTCCAAGATGCTGGCTCCGGGCCCTCTCCTGCCTTCCTTTCGGAGTCTCGGACATCCTCACAGACCATGTTCTCCACTCCTGGGCTTGGGTTTTCAGGATGCACAGCTCTGTCCTGGGGCCCCTCAGCCCTCAGTCATATCCTAGGCCTTCCTGTCAACACGCACTGAAGGGTTCCAACATCTCCGCTGAGAGATTGCTGCGTTCCACCATCCGTTCAATAAAAGCTGAAGCGAGCCTGCTGTGTGCTACCCAACCAGCCACCCATCCATAGTTCACCCATTCAGAGACTCCACTAAACCCCTGTTAGATGCCAGGCACGAGGCTCCCAGCTCTGCCTGCAGGGAGCTCACATTCTTACACAAGGAATGACAAATGCCTCCATAGTGGTTATTCGTGCCAGACACTACCCTACTCCACACACACATAATTTGTTCATTGGGTCCTCACGACATTCAGGTAAGAAGCCTCCTGGAATCACTCCTGGTGAGTGAGGGGATAAAGCCAGTGTCACACGCTGTCCCCCTCACCCGTACAGGAGAGCAGGTCAAACCTGCAGGCAGCACCCGGTGGCAGTGAGTGCCGTGAGAACGGAACAAGGATGGCAGGTGGCACTGAGTCGGGAGGACCTCTGTTAGGAATTCGCCTGAATGTTGTAGAGAAGTGAGACGTGCAAAGGGAGACCAGCACAGAGCACAGAGGCCCAGGGGCGATCCGTGTGTCTGAGCGGGATGGGAAGTCAGGCAAGAGTTCTGTGCAGAGGGGTCATCACGACTCCCGTTCTGGAAGAATCCCTCTGGCTCATGAGCAGGGAACAGACTTCAGGAGGCTGGGGTGTGTCGCCCAGGATGCATTCAGATGTAAGCAACTCAAGCCGGCTCTCACCTGGTACAGTTTTAACCTCACTTACTAAAAAGGCATGAAGCGTGCCATTTCAGGAACACAAACTCTCTCCATCCTCCCTCCCTCCCATGGTCGCAATGCATACTTTTTGTCATGCTTGTCATCTTATGGCCCAACGTGGCTACCAAAGCCCAAAGCCTCCCATCTTTATACCACCATCTCAAATGAAAGAAGGGGCAGGTGTAAAAAAGACGTCTTTTTAAAAGTAAACATAGAACATCCTTTTATAACGAACAAAAGGTTCCTCAGCAGCTCACCAGAAAACGTCTCTTTAAACTCCACTGGGCAGATCTGGACCACGGGCCACTCCTGATTTCAAGAGGACGGAGAAGTGGATGTACAGCAAAGGGACTAGGGCTGACATTACACACTGAAGCGCCATGTAGTGACCCCAGACATAAACGGGGGTCTCTTAGCTGCAAAATGGAAGGGAAGATCACAGGGAGGCTGCCAAAAGGCCTGTCACTGGGAAAAACTGAGAGGTCTCTGACAGCAGCCCAAAGGAGAGATGGTGTCTGGTTGAGAAGCGTCATGCCCAGGGGCTCTCCCGTGCAGCTGGCTGGATGGCTGGTGTTGCTTGTGAGACTTGCGAGGGAAGGAACGGACACTCTTAGATTTTTACCTGACCGGTCCTCTTCACTGGAACAGGGAAATGAGGGGAAGAGCTCATTGAGCACAGGGTAAGGATTAGGCATTTCGTATTTGACACTAAAGTGGAGATGTTGAGTAGGCAGTTGGACACTGCCAGGGAGGTGCGGACGATAGGTCACGGCTGGAATGCGAATCTGGAAGCTGTGCTGAACACTTCGTGTCTGCCCCTCCCATTCTCTCTGCCCTTCCCCGCTCTGCTCGGGGCCCCTCACTGCCCTGTGAAGACTGCATCAGCCCACTCCCTTGACATCCGGCTCTCGGCCGTACTGGGCTGACGGAGAGCACCAGGAGGCACTTGGGGGAAGAAAAGAACAAAGTCAAGGTGTGTACCCCCCCAGCTCTCTCCTGCTGGCTCACCTGGGGCTGGCCATAAGCCTCAGTCCAAGGTTCCAGCTTCTGTTAGCCCATTCCGGCTCCTGCTCCCGCTCCTCGTTTCTGCAGGCCTGGGAGAGGTGCCGGTGCCTGGAGCTCTGAGCCCCTCGAAGTCTTGTTACACCCTGCACAAATCAAGGTCCACAGTCCCTCTGAGTGTGCGGCCTGTCCGACTGCTGCCTGAAGCAGAGTTCATCGCTGAGGGGTAAGTGGAGGCAGAGAGCAAGAGCCCGGTGGAGAGGGGGGGGGCTCTCAGAAGAACAAAGTAGGTGAAAAGGAGCCTGAGAAGGAGCAGGCAGCGAATTCAAGGAGGGAAGGGTCAGGAGTGTCCAGTTTCCAGGGCCACGGGAAGAACATGTCAGAAAGAGGTCACACTCGTCTACCAAATACTGCTGAGCATCCGGAGAGAGAAAGGCCAACACTCAGCCCTTAGCACAGCGAGACCGAAGAACCTGTTACCTGAGGACAGCAGTCTCCACACGAGAGTGAGACATAGCCTGAGTGCAATGGAGTAAAGATGACGACCCATAAGGAACCGCATACAGCAGGGGCACATGCCCTATGGGGTGAGTTTTTCTGCAAAGGGGCATCGGAAAATGGTGCCGTCCAGCTACAGAGGGGTCCGGCACTTCAGGAGTTTGTGTGCTTGTTTTTTTATTTTTTTTCTAAGATTTTTATTTATTTATTTGACCGAGAGAGTTCAGAAGTAGGCAGAGAGGCAGGCAGATGGGGGCGGGAGGGGGGGGGGCGGAAGCAGGCTCCCTGCTGAGCAGAGAGCCCGATGTGGGACTCGATCCCAGGACCCTGAGATCAGGGCCTGAACCGAAGGCAGAGGCTTTAACCCACTGAGCCACCCAGGCACCCCGTGTGCTTGTTTTCTTAAGATGGGATGTTATTGGTCTTTATATGGGTCTTGGAAAATCTGGCACAGCAGGACGGGGGTGCTGCCTGGTGGCAGCAAGAGGGCACAGGATGCAGGAGGGTCACTGGCTGCAGCAGAGAGGAGTCCGGCCAAGGGGCCGCCGGCCCGAGGGGGGATTGGTAGGTTGACTGGGGGAAGGAGGAGAACGGTTCCCACTGCTCTGCTTTCTCGGTGAAAGAAGCAACAAGGTGACCCACCAAGAGGGAGAAGGGGCTTTGCAGGTCGGGAGGTGGAGGGGCAGGTGGAAATGCTCAGGGGAGGGACGAGGAAGAGAACCACTGGGGAACGTGGTGGCAGTTCCTAGCTGAGTGGGGTGCAGAGGGAGGTGTCTTTGGGAGTGAGGAAGTTAGCACGGGGTCAGGGGGCTGGAGCCTGTGACCCTTGATGGCACTGCTTCCTCCCTGGGCCCTCTCCCTCAGCTGTCCCACATCCCCCTCCAGATCTCAGTGCATCCTGCTCCCCAGGCCCCTCTTTTCCTGCCAGGGCTCCCTGGCCCCTCACCCTCTGTCCTACTCACTGGCAGATGTCCCACCTTGAACCCCAGGGCACGCCCCTGAGGCTCCAGCTGCCAGAGAAGGTCGCGCTGGACAGACTGGTGTCATCACAGTCCCCCCAAGGAAGTCTTCAGGGGTCGCTGTATTGGTACTGCCACAGGCTTGGCGACAGTGTTGTCATCAGGCTCCACTGCCCTTGAAACGCGGCCCCCTGCCTGTTCTCAGAAGGTAGAGACCTTGCCCCCTTCGCCCCACTGTACCTAGAAGGCCAGCACCTCCCAGCACGTCCTACAGACGTTCCTCCCCTTCTCCCTGCCCAGCGGCGCGGAGATACAGTTGACGCGGACACTGAACAGTGCGATGATCGGACACGTGTGTGTATCAGACGTTGATTACCGTGGTCAGGTGAGTTCACATGTCCATCACTGCACACAGTTCCTTTCCTTTTGTTGTGGTAAGAAGGCTTCATTAAGATAACTGGAAGTTAGGGCGCCTGGGTGGCTCAGTGGGTTAAGGCCGCTGCCTTCGGCTCAGGTCATGATCCCAGCGTCCTGGGATCGAGCCCCGCATCGGGCTCTCTGCTCAGCAGGGAGCCTGCTTCCTCCCTTCTCTCTCTGCCTGCCTCTCTGCCTACTTGTGATCCGTCTGTCAAATAAATAAATAAAATCTTAAAAAAAAAAAACTTCTTTAAAAAAAAAAAAGATAACTGGAAGTTTATACCTTTGCCCAACATCTCCCCATATCCCCCCCTTGCAGCCCTTGGCACCACCATCCTGCTCTGTTTTTGTGAGTTCAGCCTTTCCAGAGGCCCACGTGTCAGTGAGATGGTACGGCACCTGTCTTTCTCCGTCTGGCGTGCTTCATTCAGCTCGATGCCCTCAGGGATCACCCACTTTGTCACGGGTGGCAGGATTTCCTTCCTTTTCATGACTGGACTCAGACATTTCACCGCACGTATGTCTCACATCTCGTCTCTCCGTTCACCTGTAAATAGAGACGGACGCTTGTTCCCATGTCCTGGCCATTGTGCATAAAGCTGCAGTGAGCATGGGGTGCAGACATCTTCCTAAGATCCCAGTTTCATTTCCTTAATTATATACCTAGAAGTGGGATCACTGGGTCATTTGGCAGCTCTATTTTTAATTTTGGGGACGTCCATGCTGTCTTCCATGGCTGCACCAGTTTGTGCTCCCACCAGCAGGGCACGAGGGCTCCCCTTCTTCCGCACCCCCCCCGACACCTGATGTCTCCTGTCTGTCCGGCACTGGCCATCTTAATAGATGGGACCGCTCCCGGTGCTTTCGATCTGCGTTCTTCTGAAGGTTCGTGGTGCTGGGGACCTTTTCATGTACTTGTTGGCTATTTGTATATCTTCTTTGGGAAAATGTCTGTTCAGGTCCTTTGCCCATTTTAAAATTGGATTATTTGGGTTTTCTTGCTTTTGAGTTATACAATATTTGATATTGACCCCTTATCAGATATTTTCTCCCACTTTGTAAGTTGCCCTTTCATTTTGTTGGTTTCTTTTGCTGTGCAAGATTTTTATTTGTTTGACAGAGAGACAGACAGTGAGAGAGGGAATATAAGCAGGGGCAGTGGGAGAAGGAGACGCAGGCTCCCTGCGGGGCTTGATCCTAGGACCCTGGGATCATGACTTGAACCAAAGGCAGGCGCCCAACCGACCAAGCCCCCCAAGCATCCCAGATTATTTTATCTACGTTTATGAAAAATGTCATTGGAATTTTGATAGAGATTGCATTTAATTTACAGATGACTTTGGGTAGAATGGACATTTTGACAATATTGACTCTTCTGATCCATGAACACAGGGTGGGTGTGTGTGTGTCTCTATGCGCACAGTGGGGGGTCTTTTCCTTTATTTGCATCTTCTTCAATATCCTGTAGTTTTCAGTGTACAGATCTTTCATCTCCTTGGTTAAATTTATTCCTAAGTGTCTCATGGTTTTGATGTGAATGTACATGAGATGACCCCCTTCTAGACACCTGTATGTGTTGGGTTCCCATATGGGGACTGGAGAAGGGGGAACTAAGAGGAATTTTATTTGTTTTTGCATGAATTAATATTTTTTAAAGTAATAAAGGTAAATAGAACAGGAAGCCAAGACTCCTGCACCTCCAACTTATCTGCACCCCTCAATGTTCAAACACGGGGCCACCCCTTTCTGATTTAGTGCCCCACACACCCTTTTGCATGCCCCCACCTGCTCTTGGCACCCTCCCCAATTGTCCCCATACTGCTATTTACTTTTTTTTTTTAAAGATTTTATTTATTTATTTGTCAGAGGGAGAGAGAGAGAGATCACGCACACAAGCAGGCAGAGAGGCAGGCAGAGGCAGAGAGAGAAGCGGGCTTCCCACCCAAGCAAGGAGCCCGATGCAGGACTCGATCCCAGGACCCTGGGATCATGACCTGAGCTGAAGGCAGCGGCTTAACCAACTGAGCCACCCAGGCATCCCTCTATTTACTTTTTAAAATCAAACAAGTACATGCAAATGATAAAATATTCATAAGATTGAAATAACCCACCAACCAGCTTAGGAAATAGACCCAGGATACCCCAGGAAGCCCCTGCGTGCCCCCCGACTTGCGCTTCCCACAGAGGCCACTGCTTGCTGGACTTCCTGCTAACGCTTCTCACCCCCCGTGTCCCTGCACAGCCTCTGCATCGCTCTCCATGCTGCTGATAGAGCTGAGCTGTACACACGCCCTCCGCGACTCTATTCCCACTCGATACTCTGCTGTCATTCCACAGAGCTGTGAGTCATCTGTTGTCTCACATATATTAGTCTGTTGTACAATTTGTCCATTTTCCTTTGATGTAGACACACTGTGTCTACATCTCCATTATGTTTTCTACTATTTCAAGGAATTCTCTGATAAACATCTAGTATAGTTCTCCTGGTATGTGGACAAGAAGCTCCGGGAGACCCAAATCGAGGAGAGGGATTGCGAAGCCATGGGACAGGATCAGCCTCGTTGGGTACCCCTAGATTAGTGCCCAGAGGGTACGACTGATGCTCCTTCAGCATCCCCCCAACACTCTGGTATTATCAGGACAACATGTCTATCCAGTGGGCATTTCCAATATCTCACTATGGCTTTTACCCTGCATTTCCTTGGTTACCCATACAGTCGGGCAGCTTCTCCTGTATTCATCACGCATCCACGACTCCCCGTGATCAAACACCCTTCAAGTCTTCATCTTCGATGAGGTCACCTTTCTCCGTATTAACTTGTCAAAGTCCTTCCATGTTCTTGTATGAGCCTGTCAGGTTTAAGTGTTGGAAAGCCTTCTCTCATCCGTGATACAGATGTACTCATTATGATGTAACCTAAATCTACCCAGTTTTTCCTTTATGTTTTAGGATTTTTGAATCATAAGAAATTCTTCCTCAATTTTCTGTTGTGAAGATACTCTTGGAATTTATTTTAGAATGTTAAGAGTACGCTGCTCTCCTATATTCTTTCCTAAAATTTATACATTTGCTTCTTGCATTTTAAGCCACATTCAACTGATCTTCCTGTATGCTGTAAGGAAGGAATCTACTTTAATTTTTTATATAATTGAATTGTCAGAACACCATTGGTTGAAAGGCACCCTTTCCCCCCTTCAAAGCCAGCTTCTTCCTACAGCAGAGTTGTGTGTACGTGTGGGTCTGTCCCTCGGGTTCTCAGTTCCCCTCGCACGATGGCTCCATCTCTGGGCCAGCACCATACCGTATTAATGTATAAAATCTACCTGGGTTTTCTCCTGCAGGAGAATTTTTGCTATTCTTGCTACTCTTTTGTCTAAGTAATTTTTCGAATCAAACTTCTCAGCGTATACAAACACACACAATGGGCTTTTGACAGGAATTGCGTAGACTCAAAAGATCAGTGTTGGGGAGGGGGGAGTGCCTGGGTGGCGCAGTGGGTTGCGTCCGACTCTTGATTTTGGCTCAGGTCATTTTCTCAGGATCACGAGACGCAACCCCACGTGGGGCTCCACGATGGACATGGAGTCTGCTTAGGCTTCTCCCTCTCCACTGTCCCTCCCACTCCCCAACTCCTTTCCCTCTTGCACTTAAAAAAAAATAAGTAAAAAGATCAATTTGGGGAAAATAAACATCCTTGTGATACTGAGACTCTCAATGCATGAGCAAAATACATATCTTCATTTATCTGAGCGGTCTTTAGTTATTTCAAAAAGCTTTATCATTTTCTCCATAAATTAGGTCCTGCATTTATATGAGCTTTATTCTGCCGTGCTTTACATTTTTATGCTATAATAAAAGATTCCATTTTTAAAGTCACATTTTCTGTTGCTCATATTTGGAAATGCAGCTTTCTTTGTATAAGCAACATTGCTAAGTTTTCTGCTTAATTCTAAACATTTATTGTTAGATTTATTTCCTATGTAGATAATATTGAAAAAATAAGTTCATTTCTCCTTTTCCAATTCTTGTATCTTGTGTTTCTTTTTCTTATCTTCCCGTGCCAGCTGGTACAATGATGTCCCAAAATGTGACAGTGGGCACACTGGCTCATTCCCCATCTTAAAATACTCTCAACCTTTCACCAGGAAGCATGTTTGCTAAGTCCCTTATGAAAAGTAGGTGCCTTCACCAGATCAGGAAATTCTCCTCTAGTCTTAATTTCAAGGAGTTTTATCATGAATAGATGAATCTTACCAAATGCCTTTCTGCGTTAGCACAGTCCTCTGAGTTTTCTCCTGTACGCTGAGACGGTGGCTTGCAGTAATTGATTTCCTGGAGGGAAACCACCCTCTCTTTCCCAGGGCAGATCAGACTTGGTCGTGACTGATTATTGTCTTGAGGCACTAGTGAGATTTGGTTTACTAACAACTGGTCTGGAGTTTCCACCGCTGGTCTCTGAACGACATCACCCTGCAGTTTCCCTCTTGCCCCCATTCCTACCAGAGTCTGGTATCAAGGTTATGCTGTCCTTTGAGTTCAAGAGCATTTCTATAGAGAATTTGTACTTTGAAAATTCAGTGGAGCTCAATGGCTTGGGATAATGTTTTGTGATTTTATTTTTTAAGATTTTATTTGTTTATTTGACAGAGAGAGATCACAAGTAGGCAGAGAGGCAGGCAGAGGGAGAGGGGGAAGCAGGCTCTCTGCTAAGCAGGGAGCCCCATGCCGGGCTCGATCCCAGGACCCCAGGATCATGACCTGAGCCAAAGGCAGAGGCTTACCATACTGCGCCACCCAGGCGCCCCTTCTTTGTGATTTTAATTACTGATCCTCTATCTTTAAAGGTTATAAGTGTTCAGGTTTTCTATCTCCTCTTGGGTCAGTTTGATTCAGCTCTATTTTTCTAGAACCGTACCAGCCTCGCCCGCCTCACCCACCTCGCCGTTTGCGAGGCTGCACGCGGGCTCACGCTGCCCCTGCCTGGACAACCAGTGCACACCTCGGGTCTCAGCAGCGGCTGCAGAACAGCTGCTCGTCCAGCACGGCGTCCGCACGTCCTGCTGAAGCGTCTATCTGCGACTCTGGCACCTGCCTCCCCGGCCGGAAGGGAAGCCCATGATGAAGAGAGCAAGGTCAGTGCTCCTCCCTGCCGTCCTCAGCTGTGCCGCGACGCGGGGGGACGGGGAGCGAAACTGCTCGCTGAAGATCCTTCCCACTCCCCGCGCCCAGCACACTGCCCTGCCGGCCGACCCAGCTCCGGAGGTGCTCCCTGTCCCTCCTCCTCCTCTGCCCCGGCCGGCGTGGGGGGCTGCTCCCTGTCCCTTCTCCTCAGCAGCCAGAGCCGTTTCCCAAAGCACAGTGTCCACCACATCACTCTCCCCCTGACTTTCAAAATCCAAGCTCCCCGAGCAGCCTGGGAGATCTGTGGCCAGCGGCCTCGCTCCAGCCCTCACTGCCCGGCTGGTGACCCTGGGCTCCCGCTGCGCTTCCCCACCCCCACCTTTTCAGTCAGCTTCTCCATCACCGGGTTGGTCCAATGGGACGCCGCTGACCTTTCGGGGCAGGAGCCCTTTGTGGCGCGGGCGCTGTCCTCTCTGTGGTCTGCGACCTTGGGCAGCCTCCCTCCAAGGCCAGCAAACCTCCAAGGCCTTTGCTGCGGTCCCGTGTTCCCGGATCTAGCCAGCGGCCCCCCGCGGCCAGAGCGGCCCCGCGAGAACCACCCCGGTCCGTGCCGATGCCTCTCCCGCGGCTCCCACCTGGGGCTGCGTCTGCTTCCGGACCTTTCCCTGGAGAAACGGGATTTTTAAAAGGACAAATGGTGGAAGGTGACACGTCCGTAAACGAAGCTAACCTGGAACGGCGGAGTGAACGGAAACGAAACACGGAAAGGGGCGAGGAGAAAGCGCCCCGGCCAGACACCCAGGAAGGCTGGTGCCAGCGGAAGGCGACGCCCCCGGGAGAGCGGCGGGGCTGTGGCCCTCGAGCCGGGCGGGCACGGGCGGACCCGCACGGCGCCGCCGCGGGCCGAGCACGTCCAGCGTCAAGAAGGGAACGCAAAGGCCCGAAGCTCCTTTCCGGAGAGCCACGAAGGCGACCCCACAACGGCAGGTGTCCCGGGGACCCGGCGCGCGCCGGCGCTACGACAAGGGCTGAGCACGCTCCGTCAGACCCGCGAGGCTCGCGAGGCCACCGGGAAGGCCAGGACCGCGAGACGCCCGTCGCTTCGCGGGGAGGCGCGGGCGCGACCACGGAGGGATCCGCAGCGGCCTAAGGCAGAGCCCGGCGGGCCACGGCCCCCGACGGGGTCACCAGGGGCTCGGGGCGCCCGGGGGAGCTGCGTGGCCGCGGGCACCGTCCCGACCAGCAGCTCCGCCGCCGTCGAGGAGGGGCCGGTCCCCGCCGCGCGGTCGGCAGGGGCACGAACGGTCGCGGACGCAGAGCGCGCGCAGCCAGCCGAGTCCACGAACGGCGCGCTTTACCGGCTCATTTTTGCATGAAAGATGTGGATATTCACGAAGCTTCGCCGTGAGGAAGACGCCGGGCCCAGTGGGCCTCTGACTCGCTCCCGCCCTGCAGCGCGTTTACGGCGCGTCTCCCGCCGTGTGGAAACGTGAGGGGCCGGAAGGGGAGGGGCGGCGGCCGGAAGGGGAGGGGCGGCTGCAAGGGGAGGGCGTGGTCGGAAGGGAGGGGCGGCGGCCGGAAGGGGAGGGGCGGCGGCCGGAAGGGGAGGGCGCGGCCGGAAGGGGAGGGCGCGGCCGGAAGGGGAGGGCGCGGCCGGAAGGGGAGGGCGCGGCCGGAAGGGGAGAGGCGGCTGCAGAGGAAGGGCGCGTGGGCGCTCCCGCGCCGGGAGCCCAGCCGCGCGGTCCGCGGCGGGAAGCCGAGTCGATACTCGCGCTCGGAACCACCGGCTTTCGACGCGGAAGAACACGGAACCCGGGCACTCAGAGAGGCAGAGGCACCCGGAGGGCCGGGCTCCGGGAGCCACCGCGAAGGGCCCGTCGCCGCGCAGCGAGTGGGGCGAGCGCGCGGCCGAGTCCGGTTCGCGCCGCCCCGCAGCCCGCCGGGTGCGCGACGGCGTCCGTCGGAGACTCCGCGAGGTGCCTTCGTCGGGAAGGACCTCGCCGCGGAGTAGCGACCCCAGCCCGGCCTGCGCCCCGTCCTGACCCGCCCGCTGCCGACGGTCCCGCCTCGTCGGTCGGGGCGCGGGCGCCGAGGCCGGGTCCGCGGAGGCTTCCGGGAGGAGGACGGCAGAGGAGCCGCGGCGCCGCGTCTTCCGTCCCCCGCGACTTCCGCAGCAGGCGGTGCCGTGCGGCGGCGTCTGACCCGCGGCGGAACGTCCCGGGAAGCCGAGTCCGAGCTCCCAGCCCTGCTGCCGCTTCCACGGCCCCCGAAGCCGCCTTCTCGACCCTTCGTCGCCGCAGCGGCCTTCACGGCGTCTCCCCGGAGTGGCTTCGTCTCCAGCAGCCGCGGGCCCTGCTCAGCCCCGGGCGCGGGTCCTCAGCCGCGGACGGCCGATCCCCTCAGACCCCGTTTCTGCCAGACTCGCGTCCGGCCCGCGACGGCGCCCCTTCCCCTGAGCGCGGCGCGTGTGCGGCGGCCTCCGGCGCGACGGGGCCTTTCCGGGGGGCTTCCGGCCCGCTTGGCCCAGACCCGTCGGAGGAGCCACCGCAGCCTCGCGCAGTCGATGCTCCCGGCGGGCCTGGAGGCGGAGCGCGCTCCTCCGCGGGGCCGCGGGCCGGCGGGAAGCCTGCGCCGGGGCGCCGGGGCCGGGGCGCGCTGACGTGGGGCGGGAGTCCGTCTCTGGGGGCAGCGGGGCCTCCCCAGCGGGCCGACGGCACCGAGCAGACCGCGCCGGCAGCGGGCGCGCCGTCCCCACGGGCCCGGGGACTTTCGGAAAGTCGCGGGCACCGGCCTCGACTGCGGTCACCGGCCGGCTCGGCCCCTGGCAAGAGCCGGCCCGTCCGCGGAAGCCCTGCGGCCCGCGGCCCTCCCTCGCCCCGACGGCCCTGCGCGGCATCTTCCCCGACACGGCGCCGCTCCGTGGGCACCGACGGCTGTTGCCGAGGCTCTCGGGGCTGGTGAGCGAGTCCGGCCGCTCCGGCGGGTTAGCCCGGGCTTCTGCCGCCGCCTCCCGTCAGGGACTCGGCGTCGCTCCGTCAGCGTCGGGAGCCACCGCTTGCCGCCGCCGACCGCCCCGCGGCCTCGGCTCTCCTGAGCCGGCGCGGACTGCGGGGCCGGGGCCTCGCTCTGGGGGGCTGCGGCTGGCCCTCCCCCGGGTGCGGCCTCGGGGTCTGCAGCAAGGCCGGATCACTCTCTTCGCCCGTGGTCTCGGAGGCGGCCTCTGCGTTCACGGTGTGGCCGCCGGCCGGTGTGGGAGCCCCCCGGCCCGGTGGGCTTTCCTCCCTCCGCAGGGTCGCTTTGGGCTCTGGATCTGAAGGGAGAGTGTGCGGCTCTTCCTTTCACCTGGGCGGCCATCGTGGGGCTCCTGACTGGCCCCATCTCAGGGCTGTTGTGTCTTAAGGAATGGGGTGGCCTGAGGAAGGGACAGAGATGGGGACCCGCTGTGCGCTGGGGCAGTCAGAGCCCACACGACCCTAACCGAGGAAGCCTGCCGTCTGCCATGGCGTGCTTCACGCGCCCACGACATACACAGCGGCAACACCCCGAGCCACCACGGACCACCGTGCCAAATGTAAGAGCAGGGAAAACCTCCCAGGTGTTGTGAGAATTACCAAAACGTGACACGGAGGCAGCAGGGAGCAGAAGCTGCTGGAAGCCGGTCTGCCACTCCCGCCGGAGCAGGGTCACTGCAGACCTCCGACCTGGAAGACATGCAGTGTCTGTGAAGCCCGACAAAGCCAAGGACAGTCAAGACAAGCACCCCCTGGGTTTCGGTGAAACCGCTACAAGAAACAAACAGACACCAGTGAAAAAATGAGTGGACACATGGAAAGAATAATAAGTGGTTAATTAAAGCAAAAAGAGCAACAGTGTCCTGGGGTATGAGCCACAGGGAGTACAATGTCGGGCAGTACAGCGAAGATAGGGGGCAGTGGGACTAACGAGCATGGGCTCTCACGTGAGATATACGACCTGACATACGCAACACGGTTCAGGGTCACATCACACGAGGGTGGGCTTTGCTGAGCGGGATGCGCATTCACGCAGGGACGCCTGGCACGATCTGTAAACCACGAGCAAGGGGTGCAGGTACCAAGCCAACAGAGGGGACGGAACAGCTTGTGAAAACACTTAATATAGGAGAAAGCAGAAAGAGAGAAACAAAGGAACGAAGGACAGATGAAATAAAGAGAAAACAAGTAGCAAAACTGGCGAATTTAAATTCCAGGAAGTGGACTCCTACCAGGTTGGAGGCAGAACATCTGGACGGGCCATAACGTCAGAGGTGCTCCGGGAGGACAGGACATGTCAGGGAGAGGGGCAGCCTTCAAAGAGTGCCCACCATGGCCAATCTTTGGCGTTTCCAGCACCCACACAAGCAACAGAAACAGACACAACCCACAGAATAGGAGATTGTGAGCCCACACGCCTACAGAGAAGTCGGAATTGTGGCAAAGGACGGCGCCTCCACAGTCCCCCAGTGCTTTCCCCCAACAGCATGGATTTCAGCACGGAAGAGGAGACTGCGGTGGGGGAGGCTGGCAGACACCACGAGCACTGAAGGCTGCCTTGTCTGTATGGGGACCAAATCCGACTCGTGGGCCACCTAACGGGAGGTGCTGGGAACTCGGTCCCACCTCCATGGTGTACCTGTCAAAGATGTACAACCTCCTCGAATCCAGAGGACACGGGCAAGTCCAAACCAAGGGCGTTCTACACGTGAACTTGAAAACCAAGGAGACTTAACTATTCCGCCTTGAAGATGACTGAAGACAGGACCACTGAACGGAACAGAAAGCCAGGCTGGACCCACGGGCTCCAGTGAGCGGGGCTGGACGAAGGCGAACGCCGCACCGGGTCTATGGGAGCAGAGCCGCACAGTCTGGTGTTGGTCACACAGGAGAACATCCTTGCAGGGACGATGGAGGGTCGAGCTGGTGATCCTCACACGGTTCAGAGAAGCAAGGCTTTGTCCTGCAGCTCTCCTGTATGTGTGAGAGTCTACCTGGAGTCTTTGGCTTAACATGTATTTTTAAATTGTGAGGTAGCAAAGTGCACACGGTAGGGTTGCAACTATAGAAAAATCTAGAATAGGACCAGAGCAGGGTGGGGTAGACTTCAGAGAGGCAAGGGGAAGTTTGGGGGGAAATGAAGGTGTTCTTTACACTTTGTGGTGGTAATTATAGGGGCACAAACATTCGTCAAAAATCATGGACCCCTTAAGATGAGAGCATTTTATGATATGTGAATCACATTTCAACAAAGTTGATTTTAAAAAGTTAAAAAAAAAAATCCCACCAGCTTTTTGTTGTTAAGTATGTATATGCTCTTTCTGAAACTTACATAAAAATACAAAGGCCCGGGGCACCTGGGTGGCTCAGTGGGTTAAAGCCTCTGCCTTCGGCTCGGGTTGTGATCTCAGGGTCCTGGGATCAAGCCCCACACGGGGCTCTCTGCTTGACGGGGAGCCTGCTTCCCCCTCTCTCTGCCTGCCTCCCCCTCTCTCTGCCTGCCTCTCTGCCTACTTGTGATCTCTGTCAAAACAAAAGCAAAAAAGCCAAAAAAACTACAAAGGCCCTTGGGCGCCTGGGTGGCTCACAGTTGAGCATCTGCTTTCTGGCTGGGGTCCTGAACTTTCTGGCTGGGGTCTGCTGAGCAGGGAGTCTGCTCCTCCCCTGCCTTTGCCCCCCACCCCATGCTCTTGCTCATTCTCTAAGACAAATAAAAAATCTTAAAAAAACAATACAGAGGTCCCAGGGTAGCTAAAAGAGCTAAAGAATCATCTTTAAGAATAAGAACGATTTGGGGGCACCTGGGTGGCTCAGTGGGTTAAGCCTCTACTTTCGGCTCAGGTCATGATCTCAGAGTCCTGGGATCAAGCCCCGCATCGGGCTCTCTGCTCAGCGGGGAGCCTGCTTCTCCCTCTCTCTCTCTGCCTGCCTCTCTGCCTACTTGTGATCTCTGTCAAATAAATAAATAAATCTTTAAAAAACAGTAAGAAAAGAATAAGAACAATTTGGAACATTTACACCACTTGTGATCGTGATACTCTAAGCTACAGTAATAAAAACACAGAGACATGCAAATACTCAATGCAACCGAACAGTTCCTAAATGAAGTCCACGTGTGCACGTCAATGAACGTTCTACAGAGGAACCAAAGCGTTTTGAGTGGGAGACTCCCAATCTTCTAAACAATCAGGTAAGGGCAGAAGGGCTGGAGGCCCACATCAGACGGGAATGTAGCTCGATCGCTACCTCCTCCTTCCCGCAAGCGCTTGCTGAAGATGGGTCACACACCGAAATACATGTGAAGCCATAACGCTTTAGAAGAGAACGCCAGATGACCTTCCCGATCTCGGAATGGGACGGAGAACACCCCACTTCCCCACCCAGAAAAGAGACATTAGACTTGCCCAAAATTGTAAACTTCTGTTCTTAGGAAAAGGAACACAAAGTAACAGACCGAGTGAAAACACCGAAATACGTCCCTCTGCCGAGGACTTGGTCTACAATCCGCAAACAGCTCCTCTGCTCCCAGCAGAAAGAGAGTCCAACTAAGAAATACGCAAAAGGCCACATACCTTGCAAACGAAGATCTACACACGGACAGCATGGGTCCGAAAGGGGCTCTGCCACAGTCACCAGGAACACAGATAAAAGCCACGATGCCACCCTGCGCCCACCAGAGCGGGCGAAATCAAAGACGGGAAGCGCTCTTGTGCAGGCCTGCATGGAGCGCCACGGCCACGGTAAACCCGCGCCCGGGACATCCCCCCAACGGACAAACTCAACGCTCCCGACTGCGGCCGAGTGCTCGCAGGCGCCTGACGGATGACAGCCCCAGACCAGAGACGCTAATGTTCGTGCAGTGGGGGCTGGGTAATTCTGGCAATCAACCGACGTGCACCACCAACAACAAAAACGGAGCAGGAGAAGCTGGGAGACATACTGATCCACCGACGCCCTGTCTGCACAAAGTTCCACCAAAGGAAAAACCTTGTCTCTGCTGAGAGAAACCTGAACAGGAGATGCCTCTTGGGGACAGGAACCAGCTGGGAAGAACAGAAAGAAACTTCCCGGTGACAGATGGGAATGTCCTATTTAAGGGACGGGTTACACGGGCAAAGGTGTCTGTCAAAATTTACTGAGTTATACACATAAAACCTACGCACTTCACCCTATGTAAACCATACCCCAATTTTTAAAATATTAAATTAATATTAATTTAATTTCACCCCGACACCAAATAAATCCCACCTAGATTCAAGAGCTAAACTGAAAAGTAAAACACCAGATAAAGTGCTGGAGAATATTTTTATAATTTGGAAGCAGAGAAGGATATTCTAGATATAGTGCGTAATCAGAAGTCACGGTCAGATTTCAGCACGTAAAAAGCTTAAATTCAGTATGGGTACAAAGCTACAGTGCATAGACAGGGCACACAAACCAGTAAGGGAAACGCAAGCGCGACGAGATCTTGCACCGAACCATGTGAGGGGAGAGGCCGCCTGTGCCGCAGACCGGCTGGTCGGTGTGAGCTCTACCGTGCGGAGGTGTCGTTGGCTCTGGCTGACTGGAGCCAGCAGGGAGCGTGACCGCGGAGTGTGTGAGGCCTGGGAAACATACGCTGTTGGTGGAGGCAAAGGCTGGCAAACATTTTAGGGGCGGGTTTTCAGGGCTCGCTTCCGCAATGTCTGCTGTGGAATGCCCTTTGACCCCTTCTCTAAGACAATGGCCACACGAGGAAGGCGCACGGAACACTTCCTCTCGGCGCCGCTGTTGTTAGTGGAGACTGCAGACGTCCATGTGCCATCAGCGAGGACGCAACTGCAGTCACTCACGGGCCACAAACAGGACAAACGTCCACACAAGTGAGGGGAGGCCAAGAAGGGGCACTGCTGGTGGGTTCCCAATGTCTCTCCAGTTGTCATGTGCGGGTTTGTGTCTGGCAATGAGAGTGGCAGCCGGGGTGACTGTGGTCACTTCCAGCTGCCCTGCAGGGAGGTCTCAGTCAGAGGGGGCCTCTCACCCACCCACCCCACCTCCGAGCGAGGCCTACACCCACCCCTGCAGTCTGCACCCTGCTGTAGCACAGGCCCCTCCCCCACCCCGGCCGCAGGGCTGGGGCAGGGACATCAACAGCTGGAGCTGAGGTGGTCACCGTGGAACCCTCCTGGACCAGATAAGACCCAGCGGCCCGACGCACGGACATCGGGCCCCTCAAAGCCAGAGCCTGTGGGGGCTTCTTTCAGAGGCCGCGCAACTCGCTATGGTGGGGGGGGGGGCAGGGCGGTTCACTTACCCCACAGGCTGTCCTAACACAGCAGAAGTTTTCAACTGGACTGAGTCCCAGTTTAACAGACAACTGCATGCACACCCCGCACCTGGCCCAGTGCACCACTGGTTGCCTGCAAGGTAATGAGCTCAGAACCCAAGGAAGGGTGCTGGGGGCAGGGCCACGTAGGGCTGGTGGGGTCCACAAGGCCTGAAACCCAAGCTCTACGTGGACCCCCTGCCACCCTACCCACTGCCTCTGGGACGCCGCCTCCTAGGGGTCTGCTGCCCCAGCACAGCCCTGGCCCTAAGGCACTACCCAGAGAAGAAAGACAGGCTGGGGAGCCAAGCCAGAGACCTCCTGGAGGAAGGGGCATCGACCTTGTGTAGGATCAGCCCCACCTCTGTCCCAAGGGGTCACGGACGTTCCCGCACACCCAGGCCTACAGTCCCCTTTCCAAGGGCCTAGGGGATGGAGGGGTGGGGTGTGCGGGGGGAGGGCATCCTGCCTGGGCTGTTTACAAAGCGTAGAGAGCTGCTACCGTTTCAGATAAACGTCTGAACGTGTCTGAGTGAGTTCTGTGTATAAAGAAAACAAGCATTCAGCTGTTTCTTCTCAAGTTTACAGGCGCCCGGTGAGGGAGCCCAGCCCTGCACACAGCCGTGCGTTTGGGACTAGCAGGTTCCCGCCGCGGGAAGAAAGTCCTCCAGCCTCACCACGTTCAAAAGCAGATCCGATCCACACTTCTGGGGACTTACCTGGGGCTGCTCGAAGACAACGCTCTATTCCTCCGGAAGAGAACACGACCTGGGCCTCCGTGCCTGGTGCTGGTCGTACCAAGACATGAACACACACACGCACACACACGCACACGCGCACAGAACGACCCGCACAGACTTGTCTTCCGCCTTGGGGTGCGGGCACGGGGTGTGCTCTTCGAGGTCAAGAAGGTGTGAGCGTCCAGGTCCATGGGGGTGCTCCGGCCGGCGGCGCGAGAGCCCTAGAGCGCCCCCACGGGCAGCGCACGTGTTTTGCAGAAACCAGGTGAAACGATGCCATAATAAAAACCTCATTTAAAGTACTTCTTTTTTTTATTGATTTCATTGAAAACAGAACAAGAAATGGTCTGAGCCAAAAGACTGCTCTTAAAACTGTCAAAAACATTTTAACAGAAAAAAATAAACATGACTGCATCATGAGTGTTTTAGAAGAGCCGCACAAAAACCCCACCGCCACTGCACTAATTACAGTGTTTAGAAAAGTAGATGACCTGGCAGGCCCTCACACAAAAGGTGACGGCAAATTTATTCCACGACAAGACTAACATTTTAAAAAAAGTTTTTTCCTGCATTTTATTCTAAAATCACTTTGTTCTCTTTATACAGTTGATAGTTTATTTTCACATGGTGAGTAGAAACCACACCAGAATCAGCACCGTTGTCTGTGTTTTGTGTTTTTTATTTGTCCTAATGTTCAATAATGGTAGAAAATAAATCAGTTTATTCATCATCATAGCATGTGGTTTAAAAATCAACAGAAGGCGCCAGCGTCGCTGAGCCGGCGGGGCTGGTGCGGGGTCCTCCGGGGGCCGCGGCCCTCCTGCACCCGACAAACCGCTTCCTCGGAAAGAAATGCATTAGAGGTCTGATATATAGGACTAGATATAGAACTTCTTTAAAAAGCAAACCCACATTTTCTCCAAAGTCAGTGACGGCTCGGCCTGGACCTCTCCCAGGTCGAGGTGGGGACGGCGTCCGCACAGCACCCGGGACGGCACCTGCCACGCAGGCCTCGGGCAGGCGGGTCCACGGAGCAGCTCGCGGCTGACTGCGCCTTCGGCAGGTGCCACGCGGGGATCTGGGCCCACAGGACTTGGCCAACGAGCCCCACAGTGGAACGGGAACCAGGGGAGCAGAGGGGGAACGAGAAACGTGGAAACGACAAAACCATCATCAGAAACTCACAAGGTCACGCCAGCGCGGAATCCCAGAGTGTTCCCGAGCGCCCGCCCCCGGCCCCCGGGCCGCCACGCTGGGGCCTCGCAGCCCTGCAGCCTCAGGTCGGGGCCTTTAGACATCCGCTTCTCCTTCCTCTCCCACCGCAGTGTGCACAGCACCGACGCCCGGTGCCCCACGCCGGCTGCCGCTCAGAGGGGGTCGGCGGTGGAGGAGCTGGTGTCGGGCAGGCCGTTCTCCTGGCCCTCCTGGGTGGCACTGGCCTGCCGCTGCGCCAGGGCCGTGCTGGAGTGCCGGCACTTGGGGGAGCCGCACCGGCAGCTGAACAACTTGCCTTTGATGTCCCAGAAGCGCTCCCCGTAGTCAAACCTGGGGAGAGAGCAGAGCTAAGGGCGGCGTCCAGGCCCCACACCGCTTGGCAGCAGCGGGGGACCCAGCCCGAGCAGAGCCGTCCGTCCCGGCTCCGAGCTGTGGAAACACAGAGAACCACGGAGGATAAGCCTGTGAGGAGCGGCCCACGTCCGCACCTAGAAGGTCCCCAAACTTGGCTGGCCCCTAGGGACGGTGGCACCTACCCCAGCTGCTCCCCGGCCTCAATCAGGCGGGTGCTGAAGAAGGCGATCCTGGGAAACCGCAGGTCCTGGTGTGACATGAACACGCGCACGGGCACCAGGTTGGGCTCGCAGTGGTGGTTGATGAAGCGGCTGACGTTCCCGTAGAAGCGAGCGTCGATGCAGTACACCTCACCGTCCTGGCGGGTGGGAAGGAGAGCAGGGAGCTCCAGCAGGAGCCTGCAGATCTGCCGACCGCGGGCAGAAACGCGGTCCGGGGCAGGGGCGCAGCAGGCCTCAGGGCCGCGGGGTGCAACCCACTCCACACCGCGAGCCAGACGTGGACCATCGGACGTTTGGACGCCACTACTACCATGCGGAAGGGGTTGCGGGGACCACAGGGTGTGGCAGGAGATTGGGGGCAGCTCTCTGGGACTTGGTGATGGAGGAGCAGATCCCAAGGAGTGGCTGGGAGACACGGAGTGTGCGGGCAGGTGGGACAGAGGGACGCAAGCAGCGCTTGGGCTGAGTGGTCACAGCCACGTGACAGCAACACTGCCAAGTCCTGCGAACCCAGTGGCACAGAGAGGAGCCAGGACCTCAGAAGCCCCGGGACCCCGCCCCAGCGCCACCCCTGTGATCACGAGCAGAAAGGACCAGAGCTGACGGTGAGAAAGGGGTGTTGGCTGGGGGCCTGACCTTACCACGGGAGCCCTTGAAGTAGCAGTCTTCTCTGGAAAAAGCCAGAGCACTGGGGCCTGAAGTCCGAGGGGCCACGTGGCGAGAAATGTGCGTGGCCTGGGTACTGAAGGGGACGGGCACCTGCCCTGGGACGCAAGGAGCCGAGTCCCGCAACCCTCGACAGGCCGGAGCGCCATCTCCCGAGAGAACCCCGCCTGCCCTGGGCCCTGAGCAGAGAGCCCGCCCGCGCCGGGTCTGCCCCTCGCAGTGCGCGGCCAGCGAGCAGGGACGTCCCCCATGGCTACGTCTGTGGAAACTTATTACATAGGAACCGAGTGCCACGTCTGGGAGGGAAGAAGGAGAAGGGGGCCTTCCGGGGGTGTGTCCTGAGGAGGGCAAAGCACTGACCAGAAGCCAAAGGACCCTCAGGGGTCAAGGAAAGACAAAATGGTGACGGAGGGTCGTCTCGGACAACCTTCCCCCAAAACTGAGGGCGACGCACTCCGGATCCAGCAGTCCTGCCTCCAGGCGGGAAGCGCACGATGACTCGCGTGGCACAGCCTTTGGCCTCTGCCTCCGGGTGCCGCGGACTAAACGTGCAGGCGGCCCCCGCCCAGGAAGCAGCTCCCCTCCTGCAAACAGCCCAGGAACCCGCGATCAGCCCTGGAGGGCACGTGGCCCGACCATGCGGGGCACACGGGGAAGACCTTGTGCGGAATGAGGCGTGAGGAGCTGGACCCCGTGACTGCCGGGCACCGTGGGGCTCAGACCGCGTGCACGAGTCCCTGCCTGAGCCAAGGCAGGATGGATGCCGGGGACGCCAGGGCAGGCGGGGGAAGCCGCCACCTCGAAAGAGACCGAGCCCGCACGCAAGCCTGGCCAGCCAGTCGGACGAAGCACATGACGCCCGTCAGAGGCGGGCTGGGGCTGCCCACACAGCAACGCGCACCAGGGCGACAGACCGGGGAGACGGACACGTTCTGTAGAACGCACAGCGCCCGGCCCTGAGTCGGCCCAGATGCTGCCCGAGCAGACGAGGACGCTGCAGCCCCCGTTCAGGCGGCCTGACGACAGGAGACAAAGCACGTCCCTCTGAGAGGGAGCATCTCGGAGACACAGAAACGAGACAGAGTCCAGTGCAATTCCTCTGTCCAAGCGTCCCGCTCCGGCTGTCAGAGCCAGCACAGGATGGTTGGGCACAGCCTCCACGACTCGGGCGAGGGCGAGTGCCCCACAAAGAGGTTCACGGGCAGGACGGGTCCTGGGAGACGCTACTGCAAGTCTCAGCAAAGGCTGAGATTACCCTGAGTGTCCCCAAAGCAACGAGAACCCTGTGCACACACTCAGAATACGTGATCCCTGAGCCACGGGTGCGCCACCTTCTCTGTAAGAAAGGCAAGGAAGTGGGGCGCCTGGGTGGCTCCGTGGGTTAAAGCCTCTGCCTTCGGCTCGGGTCATGATCCCAGGGTCCTGGGATCGAGCCCCGTTAGACCTGGGCAGGATGTGTGGGGGCACAGGGAGGGCCAGGGTGTCCTCAGGGCGAGGAGCACATGACATCACAGGCCCTCGTGCCAGGACCGGACCCCACCACAGCGGAGGCCACAGCCTGTCTGAGACCCTCCGAGGGTCCCTACCGGAAGCAGCATCGCGCAAAGCCTGCAGGACACGTACAGCCCTCCCCAGGGTCGGGGCGAACACGCCGCAGGTTCCCCACCCCCGCAGGCGCGGAGCACACAGTTGAGTCCCCTGCCCACTGGTCCCTGGGCCCCAGAGCCCCCCCATACCACCTGCGTTTTCCTTAGCCTCTGGCATGGTGTCTCTCAGTAAAACTGTTTTTCTATGGTTTACCCCGAGTTTTTGCTCACCTGACCACACTCAGCTTAGAGACTCGGTGTGGGCAAGGGACACAGGTACACAGAGAGACAGGAGAGCTGCCCATCTTTGGAGCAAAGAAGCTCTCCCAGACCTGACCGCTGCCCAGCCGGGCCAGCATCCGTCCTGGCCACGCGAACACCGCATCTTTCCCACCACGAATGATGCTGCTCGGGTCTTCAGACGGGTGTGCCGCTTGCTCTTCTAAGTAGTTCTGATGAAGAAACTACTTGTCCCTCCTAAGACAAAAATGCCATGGGAAGGGAGCTCCGTGCCCCTGCAAGCCTGCCCTACTCCGAGAGGCTGAGAGTGGGCAGGCACCCTGGTTAACCAGGGCAGATTCAAGCAAAGGAGGCTGGGAGGAGGTGGGTATTCAGAAGGTTCTAGAACAGCAAAGACAGGGAGACTCTGGGGTCCCAGCACAGACCCAGAACCTGGGGACAGCCCAGCCCAGGGAAAAGGCAGGCGGCTTGGCAACAGGCAGTCAGATCCCAGACACATTCTGAAGGTAGAACCAGAAGTCTCCTGATGCCTTCGACAGTGGGTGACAGTGAGCAGTGGACACACAGACGCCATGGGCACAGGTATGGCTACACCAGTGGGGACACAAGGTCTGAGCTGGAGTGAACCCTGGGAAGCTCCGGCGTACATCATCCGCCAGAATGAACGAGCCCGAGAAGCAGGCTGGAGGGGACGGCCTGCGGGGCCCAGCCTAGAGGGGCTGGACCGAGGAGACTGGAGGGCCGGGAGTTGGGTCGGGGCAGCCACAGGCAACGGCCGGCAGGAGAGAGGGGGCTGCTGGGACGGCGTCCCTACTAGGCTCTGGGGTCTGCTGGGGCAGGCTGGCTCCATGCCCAGACACCAGCCAACGGAGAAGACTCGACACTTCAGATGCCAGCGCCCTGGAGTGGATCAACAGACTGGACAGCCCCAGTCAAGTCCCAGCAGCCTCCTCTAGTACACACACCCTGGTTAGATGCATACGGAAACCCAGAGTACCCCGGAGAGCTCCAGGGACCTCTAGAAAGGGATGACCTGGTTCCAAGATTTCCCCTGAGCTGACAACAGGGAAGAGACAGTGGGGTCAGTATGAGGTTAGCAAATAAATCAAAGGATCAAAACACAGTCCAGGTATGGACCTACTTCCGACGGTCCAGGCAGAGGCTCTTCCAGCCGACGTCCAGCCAGTACTGAAATCACTGTGTATTCACACGGACAAAGAGGAGTCTCGAGCCTTATCTCGAGCCACACAAAAGATGGACTGTGGATCTAGCAGCCAAGGATATGAAAATCCTAGAGAAAGGAGAAAATCTTCACAACCTCGTGGGAGACAAAGAATTCTCAGGATGCAAAGCATGAAACGGTAAGAAAATTTTCTGTTCTATGGAAGACCTTGCTAAGAAAATGAACCATCATGGCAAAGGCGGGGAGAAAACCCAGTGCGCGCGTCCGACAGAGGTCACGAGTCAGGAACCCAGTGCGCGCGTCCGACAGAGGTCACGAGTCAGGAACCCAGTGCGCGCGTCCGACAGAGGTCACGAGTCAGGAACCCAGTGCGCGCGTCCAACAGAGGTCACGAGTCAGGAACACAAAGAACCCGTACAACTCAGGAAGAAGGTGCACAGCCCGAGTAAACAGTGGGCAGTAACTTTTTAAAATTCCTGCACGAAAGAACAAATAAGGAGACCAACTAGCACACGAAAAGACGCTCACGTCAATGACCATCAAGAAAACGGGTGCCCACTGGGTTAGTCATAGGAGCCTGCCCTCCTGATGTCAGGGTTTTGAGTTTGAGCCCCATGTTGGGTGTGAGGAGGACTTAAAAGTAAATTCTTTAAAAAAAAAAAATCATCAAGAGGGACGCCTGGATGGCTCGGAAGGAAGCCTGCTTCTCCCTCTCCCTCTGCCCCTGCTTGTGTTCCCACTCTTGCTCTGTCAAATAAAGAAAATCTTTTTAAAAAATCATCAGGAAAACGCACATTCAAATTACAGTGTTTGAAATTCTCATTTGTTGCTGGTGGAAACGTAAAGTGATACAACTACTCTGGGAAACTGCCTCCTTTTTCTTTTAAAGTTATTAAACGTACACTTTCACCCAACGTCAGTAATCCTACTGCCAGGAATTACCCATAAGCAATGAAAACTCGGGGCGCCTGGGTGGCTCAGTGGGTTAAAGCCTCTGCCTTCGGCTCAGGTCATGATCCCAGGGTCCTGGGATCGAGCCCGCATCGGCCTCTCTGCTCAGCGGGGAGCCTGCCTCTCTGCCTACTTGTGATCTCTGTCTGTCAAATAAATAAATAAAATCTTTAGAAAAAAATAAAAAACAACCAATCAGATGAAAAAGCCCAAGAGAAGATCTACAGAATTGCACATAGCAGCACTGAACCTTAGTGGAGGCAACTGGGGATGACCGGCAAGCAGAGGGGGACACCGTGCTCGTCACCTACAAAAGCAGGTGCCCCAGGGGCCCTGAGGTGGGTCACAGGTTCAACGCTGCCCTGTGTTGTACAACTTGTCCGGCTGACCCTAAAACCTACACAGAAACTGAACAAGACGAAGAAAAGCAAGACAGCCCTACAGACCCCAAGGTAAGAGGACGTCAGGTCAGATGGTTACTACGGCATCAGCAGACAGGACAGAGGGGCGCCCCAACATAGAAGGACACTCGCGTTACAACAAAAGCCGTGCTGTGGGGCGGTGGGGAGAAGGACGATCTTCTCAACAAATGGTCCTGAGGCACGCAGACATCAGCGTGGGGAGAAGTTGGACCCTGCAGCAGAACGACCATCAGCCTACCCGTGGAGGCCAAGCGTAAGTTCTGCAGACGCCGCACGTGTGCCCCCACATGGTCTCGGCTGTGAAAGGCCTGGCTTCACCTGGGACGCTACGAACTCCCACAGCATGGAGGAAGATGCAGAGAAATCGGACGACGATAAAAACAGCGACTTCCGTTCATGAAAAGACCTCATCGGGAGCTCAACAGCCACAGAGCGACTACCTCTGCGAGACACAAAGGCCACGGGAGGGCACTCGCCCCAGGACCTGTAGAGCACTGGCACAAACCGTGCAGGGCAAACCGCTCAAAGGACAAGAGAGGACAGAAGACCGGGTAGGAGGTCCACAGAGGGGACTGTGGGGGGGGGACATCAGGGCCTGCACACTGCGAACACCCAGGACACAGGTTTCTCCCCAGAACGTGGCTTTCTGAGAGCTGACTGCAGGGGCAGGGCCGGGGGTGGGGGGCACAGCGGGAAGGGCAGCTACTGCGGGCTCTGGCGGCTGTGGCTACAGGAGAGCCCTGGGGCCCCACCTGCACCTTGACCGTGCTCCTGGAAGTTCTTAAACAGGCAAGTCATGGACTAAGAGCAGGACAGGCATGAGGGTAGGGTGAGGATGGCCTGAGGTGGCCTCCAAACGTCCCCAGAAACCCGGGTCCTCGGGTGCAGACCAGGGCCCACCTACTGTCCCCCCAACCAGGAGGGCAGCTGGGACACACGTGCAACCCTTGCCCCTCACACGAGGCTTGCTCCCATTTGTTCGCTGCCGTGCACACACGGCCCTCTGCCCTCAGACAGCCACGGACTCTAACCCCGGGTGAGCAGCAGGAGTTCAGAGGGCTGGTGGGATGCGTCCAGGCTTCACGTCCTCAAGGAAGCAGGCTCCTCACTGCACAAGCCTGAGGACCGCCCGGGTCAGGGGCCCGACTGCAGGCACCCTGCGAGCCCCGAGCGCACCAGCACGCCGCGGTGGGCGGCGAGGACACTGGGCCGCTGTGGGCAAGCCTCTTACCACTCCCACGCCGCATGGCCGCAACCAGCTCTCTACGCCCCAACCCCTCCAAACATGTTACCTTGTTGTCAAGATCAAAGAGGTAAGAGTCTTCTTCCCGAACGTCAGCTTCCGAGTCAGAGATGAGCTCCCCAACGTACCTGCGGGAGGCAGGGCGCGGCTGAGAGCAGCGGAGAGCAGGACCCTCGCCCCTGACCACGAGCCAGGGAGCAGGCCCCCTCCCCCGGCCCCGACTTGTGGCCAAACGTTCTGGAGAATATGCCTGTGACCGAGCTGGGGTTTAACTTTAGGTCCCAGAAGAAGATGACACAGAAAACTTCTCAGACCGAGGATCCACAACGACACTCCCTGAAAGCCACTGAACGGCACCACCTTAAAACAGCCACGACCTGGTGAGAGGCCAAGTGCAGGTGGAAAGCCAGGGAGGTAGGCGAGGGTTGGAGACAACGGGAACTTGGTTTTCAGGAGCATCCACAAGTCCTAGGCATGGCCAGGGCCCTAGCAGCCCCTCGTCCCACGCTGCCGGACTGTCCCCAAAACGCCAGGGCAGCCGGCAGCCCTGGAGTGACCTAGGCATGCACTCACTTACTCGCAGACAAAGGTGCCCAGGGGGATGTCCTGCAGGGACCGCACGCCCCAGCCCATGTTCTGTGTCCGGTAGAGCTGCAGCCGGGCCCTGGAAAACAGGGTGAGCCACTCACTACCAAGCTCCCCAGCGCTCGGCTCAAGTGCGGACCACGCCGCCAGCCACGGCGGCAAGCAGAGCGCGAGACACGGCCTTCCCGTCGCGAGAGCTCCTTGGAGCCTCCTGTGCACGGAGGCCCACGGCACATCTTCAGGGAATGGGAGACTGTTGCCCCGGAATTCGGTCCGAAAGCCTGTGTCTTCATCTGTAACACGGGGACGGGTCTGGCCGAGGCCCCGGGCCGCAGTGAAGAGCAGAGAAGCAGACGCTGCTGGCCCCTCAGGGTAGGTGGGGGCTCTCCAAGCTCAGAGCCATGGGGACCCACCTGCCCTTTTGGGTGTCCAGGGGCCCTGGGGGAGCTGGGCGTGTGTGTCCTCCCTACAGAGGATGTCGTGCCAACAGGGAAACAGGGACGTGCGGGCTGGTCAGTGGCACTGTCCGACCGCTGGTGCACAGAGAAACCCTGCAATGCCGACAAACCAGACCGATGCTGCGTGTGAATTTGCCCTCACGCCTCAGACGGCCAGAGAGCTCTTCCCATTCTCAAGCTCGTGCACAAGAGGATAAGCTCAGGGACAGGCGATGCCGGAGGAAGGTGTCTGAGCACGGCCCGTGAAAGGGGTGCTGGCCAGACCTTACTGGGCCAAGAGCCCCAAGTGACTTAAGAACAGGGCATCCACGCGGTCTGAAATGCTGTACACCAGAGCACGCTCACACTGCTGTCGCTGACACACTCACTCAACACAGGATGTTTCAGCAGCGGTCTGAGTCTTCCCACAGTCGCTGTGCACCTGCTCCTTCGAGGCAGAGGCAGTGCTCGGGAAGAGCCCGTTCCCGGGCCTTCAGCTCATCGCGTGGGACAGCCTGGTCCCTCAGGACTCACCGACCCCCAGCTGCTCAGAAGCAGGACTTGTGTCATCTGTGCCAGCTTGTACCACCAGCCGGGGACAAAGGGCTCACACAAGACAGCGTCCCTGTGTCTCCACCGCGAGCACGCACGCACACGGCAACACATCCCAGCCTTGTCTGTATGAAACCCCCGTAAAATACAGGGAACTCTGCAAGAAATCTGCAACTGTTCCCAAACCTTGAAAACAGAGACCCTTGCCATCACCCAGCACTGAAGGGCTTAGAGCCCTGCGCTCAGGCAGGGGCCGCAGGGGCTCGTGCTCACCGGAGGCCGTTCTGCACGACGCGGTTCCGGCAGCTCCTCCAGCAGGAACAGGCATGGTTGCATTCAAAGATCAAGGGCGGCTCCGCCATGTTGAACTCGGGCAGGAGCCGGCCGTCCTGGGGACAGACGTGCAGTCGGGACTGAGCGTGGCTCGCCACTCGCACTAAATACGCTTAAACCAACACAGTTTTACAAACTAAAACACGGGTATTAAAACAATAGTTTCTGGTCCGACTTCACGCTGGGGGCACCAGGGTCATGTTCCACGTCCGTGCTGTGGACAGGAAGCATTAACCGGGAGCGTACACAGGTGTCCGGTCTCCGTCCCCCCGGTCCGCCTCCCTCCTTCTTCCCAGAACACACTCAGCATCGCCAAGGCCGGTGGCCCACAGGCCCCTCCACTTCCTTCGTGGGGTCATCAGCCCCCAGCCCACGTCCACTGCCACGCTGCAGTCTCGTCTTGCAGCCGGCAGGCCCACAACTCTGGCAGCGACCGGGCCACCTGCTTTCCTGTCCTACACCTGGACACAGCAAAGCCATCGGCCGCCACACCAGGGCCTCATGGCCGAGTCGAAGTCCCCGTGGCTTCCGAGGCTGCTCTGAACAGTGAGACCCTCGAAATGCTCGCTCTTGCCCACCCTCGGCACAGCAGTGCCTCACGGAGCACACACACCTCCAGGGTGCGTGCCGTCACCCCCTGCTCGGCAGGCAGGAACGGCCCCCGTGCCACGCCCCGTGCTCCCAAGGTGACTCTGCTGTGGTCCTACCCCCACCCCAGGACACCCTGGCTCCGTTCCCCCCGACAACCTCTGAACTCCTGATACTAAGCTGCTTCTGCTGGACACCGGCCTCCAGAGCCGTCCCCTTGTATCCCCAATGGCACCTGGCTGGGCTCACCGACAGCTGCCAGAGGCCGGCTCCCCGCAGCCCTCCTTCCCAGGCCAGCCGGGCTCCGTGTGGGGCCCGTGGGAGACTCGCCGCCGCGGCCGCAGACTCACCTTGTCGTACCAGCAGCGCATGCTGAGCTGGCCGCACATGCAGTTGCTGGAGGAGCAGTCGTCGATGCACACGCAGTACTGCGGGGAGACGGCACGTCAGGGGGCCGCTCTCGGCCGCGCCTCGCCATCCTGACGCGCGCTCTCAGAGGGCCAGGCCCGCTCGGAAGAAAGGAGACTGGCTCGAACCTCTCCATTCTCAAGGACACCGAGGGGCGTGCAGCCCCAAGGAAGAGGGCACGTGGGCAGGAGAGGACCCCCAGCTACTTAGACACAGAGAGACCGCACGAGGGGCTCTGGATGAGGAACCGAAAGGAAGGGAGGAGGCGAGGCGGTCAGCGGTGTGGGGCTAAGAGGCAGAAATCCCGAGGCCTGCGCCTGAGGCCCGCCGCTCCTCGGGAGAGGGCCACAACCCTGCCCTGAGGATACACGTCCAGCTTCAAGGCAAGAGGAGCTCAGAGGCAGGGACACTGGTGGCACAGCCCCGGCTCCTCTCACTGGCGCAGCCCCCAAAACACTACTCACCGGGGGACGCTAGGCTCTACTCTAGGGGCTGGGGCCCCAAAACGAGGCACAGGATCCGCTTTCAGGAAGGATCTTTATCTGTCTTCAGACTCTTTAGTGGAAGGCGATCACCGTGAGGGAAATGCCTGTGGACCCAGGGCCCAGAGGCCTGCCACCGCCCCCCCCACTGCTGACCTGCAGGTGGGTGATGTTCCTGTCAATGTTCATGGGAGACGTCACGCAGTTCTGAGAAACGTATTTGTAGTTGCTGGGGCACGGCTCGCTGTCCACAGAGTTGACACACGGGATGGGGATGCGCTCATAGCCTCGAGCGATGTCTCTGCCACCGGAAAGGGGCGACGTTACCCCGACAGGGCAGCCGCCGAGCCCTGGGCCAGGCACCTTGGACTCAGGCCCGGGGGAGGTGTCTCAGCTGGGCCAGGAGCTGGCGCTTCCCCCTCCTCGAGCCCCATCCGTCAGCCCTGGCCTGAGAGCGGCCGTCTCACCTGCTCACCGTCCTCTCCGTCGGCGCAGGCCTGTCGGGGGCCGCGTCTCGAAGCGCCCGGCTCGTGTGCAGCGCGTCCCACACCTGGGAGTGGAGGCTTGCACACTGCAGGGGCGTCTCTCCCTCCTTGTTCTTCAAGGTGACATCTGAATCCCGAGAAAGAAAGAGGCTAAAAGGAAAAATGTAAGCCAACAAAACATTCAGACCTTCATTTAAAAGACACGAGATTTATGACTTTAGAAGGTAAAAGTAAAGGGAACACATCCTCCACCTCGATAATGAGCTTGCTGACCAGTGCTTCCAGAAAGTTCACTACATTACTTCTTTCCCACATTTACGGTCAAAGGTCACCTCAGTTTCCTTGTCAGGAAGCGTGTGTAAAGGACTAGGGATGGTCCCGCAGGGTATCTGGCCTTTCCATTAGAAGGCACGCTGCTCAAGGAGGACAGGGCCAGCGAGAGGCGGGTGAACCACGCCACGAACACCGTCAGCGCCCTGCAGGTGAGTCAGCACCGGACGGAGGGTGGCAGCGTGGTATCCTGGGAGCTGCCCCTCCGCAACCCTCCCCCCAGGGGCCTCACACCACAACCCGCTCAGCTGAGCCTCCACCAAGGTCCAAGTCTGAGCAGGCGTGGGCCCCACGACAGGGCATCCCCACATCTTCAGGTGAGGGGGGGACCTGAGGTCATGCGACCGGGCAGGGTGGGGTCCTGGGGTTCCGCAGACGGCAGAGCAAGGACGACTCCCAGGGCCCGAACGGCACCCACACACGTGGGACACAGGAACGGACTCTGGGTGGAGAGTGGGGAGCACCAACACCTCCAACCCTCCTGAGGCGGCCTGTCCCCTCCCCTTTGATGAGGGGTGCTGGGTGAGACTCATCTAAGTCTTCGACCCTCCCTGAACCAGAAAGAGCCATGCTGATCTCACACGGGTCGCCACCTGCTCGGGGAAAGAGCTTCCCTTAGGAGGACCCGGGGTGCCTGGGAGCCGTGCAGGGACTGCGAACAGCAGGGCCACTCACAGGACACAGGCATAGCGGTCCTCTCTGGCAGCAATGTGCAGGGGCGAGTCCCCGTGGACGTTCACGGCATGGAGGTCACATCTGGCAGCCAGCAGGATCTCGGCTATGTCCACGCAGCCCGAGAACGCAGCCCAGTGCAGGCAAATGTTCTCCTCCTGCACGGACAGACAGCGCAGCGCACCGAGAGACAGCAAAGACCCAGTGAATGCTGAGCATGCGTCCTGTCTTGTTTTGTTCTTGTTATAAAAGTAATGTAATTACAGCACTGAGTATCTTGAAAACAGAATACAAAATCATCTGGAATTAGACCAACCTAAACACGACGACATCTGGGAGTAAAATCATATTCACTTTGGAAAAGAAGTACAATTGCAGGACGGGACAATACTTGTCTAAGATTTGACAAAGATAAAAGGTGGACAAATCGGATTGCGTTAAAATTTTACTTCATAAAAACCTCTGTAAAATAAAAATTTTAAGTCAAAGATTAGGAAAACACCATTTGTGCTGTATACAAGCTATACATGACTTAGAATAATCACAGTAAGTTTCTTGGATCGCTACACTGCCATTTTGAAAACAAACGTGCAAAAGGTAAGAAAATTTAAAACTCATGTGAGAGATGAGGAATGTGGACACGTACAGAGCAACGTGCAGCTTTGCCCGGTGGGAAATCAGTGTAAATTCCAAGGGACACAACAGCTAAGCGACCACACTGGGGACGAACGGGAAAGCCGCTTCGACACCCCCCGTCCACGCACACTGGGCTGCCGGCCCTGTGCTCCCTGCAGGGCGGGCACACCCCCAGCTCTGACCACACACAGGCCGAGCTCGCGGCCGCGACTCAGTCAGCCCTTCCTTTACCAGACCTTTAGCTGGTTCCTGCCTTCCCCCGGGGCACGAGGCAGCGCATGTTTTAGTCCTTTTCTTCTTCCGACTGGGTCTCGGGGCTCAGCCCCTCACAGTCACCACCAACACTGGCTGCCCTGCATGCACCTTCTGCTCTTCTGGCGGGGGGCGGGGCGGGCACGCCTCAAGAACCCCCACGATCTCACAGGAGCCACCGCCTGAGTCAAGCCCAGCTGTCCTCCGTGGTGCCACCCCAGGGGGCTGGTGGCAAGGGCAGAGCCCCGCACAGTGCACGGCCCGCCCCACCCGCCAGCCCCCACGAGACCGAAGTGCCGGCTACTGACCCTGCACGCCTCGTCCCTGCGCCCCTTCCACCCACGGAACCTCCCGGAATGCTCCAGTTCTCGCAGGGAACCTGCCTCCCAGTCCCCCACCAGGAGTGCACCCGATGCTTCTGGCTCAAGAGACCTGAGGAAAGGGAAGAGTCAAGCCGAGTGGCCCTCTCTGTCAGAAGACAAAGCTCGCCCCAGGCACAGGCTTCACTGAAGACTCCTCTGTCAGCCTTAGTGTTCTCTGAAAAGCCTGGATTTGCCTGGGGCTTCCTGTCCTGGACTTGGTCGAGATGCCTCCCAGCCCTCTCATCTTTCCACCGTCCAGACCTGAGCAAACGTGGTTTCCTTGCGGGCCTCTTTTCTCGTTCCTTTGTGATTCTATGACCAGAATTACAGGTAGAGACTGTCCCCGTCCATCTAGGCTCCTCTGAGCCCAGGGATGTGCAGTCCCAGACTAGCCGGGATCTGCCTGCTCTGTTACAGCAGGCCTGACCCACGCACCTGAAGTGACGGACGGCACTTTGGTTCTGGCAGGGACTGTGCCAGGGGGACCATCTGGGGTTGACCTTCCTGCCTCAAAGAGCCAAACAGTCACAATGTGCGAAATAACGGTTTTCAAGACACTGGACATCAGGCGATGAAGTATTGTACCCCTGAGAGCAGAAACACACAAGGGAGCCTGCGTCCGTCTGCTCACGGTCCTGAGATCCAGGCCTCAGGGCAGGGAGGGGACCAGGAGAAACCCTGAGACAGGAACTGAGGGCCGGTGGCCAAGACAGCCAGGGCTGAGGCAGCAGAACGTGGGGCTGGGAAAGAGGCCTCTGGAGATCTGGACATTCTCACCTTGGATCTCCAGGAGGACATACCCCCAAAGCTGAGGCAGACGGCTCAGCGCGAGTACCCGCACAAGAGAGACAACCAGCACGAGGCTGAGGCCTGCTGGCACCCACATAACAAACCTAGAAAGCAAAACCCAAAGTAGACTATTTCCAGGTAACTTTGCTGCAGCCGGGACAGGGCTCAGCTCCTTCCCGGGACTGCAGAGACCCCGGCAAGGTAAAACTGACCGAGTCTGGCCTGCAGCCCAAGGTCAACAAAACTCTGGGAGCCGACTCGCACGATGTCTGCCAGAAACACAGTCAATGAGAGTAACAGCGCAACAGGCTCTGAAGGAAAGAGGATGAGCTTGAAAACACAGCGACATTGCGACGGAATCAGCAAACTGCGATCCACGGTGAAAAAATACTTGCGGGAAAGGAGAAGAGCATCAGGGGCCGCGAGCGACCTCACGCCACAGGTCGCAAGAAATGAAGTCAGACATGCAGACGACAAAGCACCCTGGAATGAAAGACCTCAGTGGCAAAGGAAGTGGTGGCCTCGGGCACTGGTCCTTGGAGACTGCAGTGTTTCCAAAAGAGAGCCACTGCTGAACCAAAGTAACGGTGTATCTCCGTGTCGGTACAACGTCCGAAACCAACAGCAGGGAGGAAAGGGACACCCCTGTGTGTGTGTAACACAGCATTTTCTCTTAATTGAGAAACCATGGTGCTGGCGTAAGGAGAGACACGCGTGGGCCAACAGCACAGAAGACAGGGCCCCGGGATGGAGCCACACACGTGTGGACAAAGGGGCAAAGCCATCGCCACGGAGAAGGGACGGCTTCCCCAACAAACGCCGCCGGGACAGCTAGACACCCTCGTGCGGAACAAACCGCTACACAAAAACATGAAGGAAAGTCTTGGGGATCTTGGGTCAGGCAATGATTTCTTAAGGAGAACAACAAACACCAGATCCATAAATAGGAAATATTAATAGACTAGACTTTATCAAAATTAAAAAGCATCTGCTCCTCAGAAACAGGTGCCAGGGCTTGTAGAACATCTGACAGTGGACTTGCACGCAAGACACCGGACATCAGGCTTTCCAGTGTACACGCAGAACATCCAGCAACTCTTACAATGGAAGAACGAGGAAACAAGACCCGCCCGCCCCCGCCGGCAAGAGGACGCCCATGAAGCCCGGAAAGTGCCAGGGAGGATGAGAAGCAGCGGTTCGCAGACCCCGCTCTCAGGCACAGCCACCGTGGGGGCCGGGCAGCCTCTGTAAACAGGGGACCCGGGCTCTGTGAGAGAGAAATGACGGCATGTGCCACACAAAGACACATGCCTGCGTGTCCACAGCACTGTGTGTGTGAGAGCCGGAGCCCAGAAAACCCGGCGTCGGCGGCCAGGTGAAGACTCACGAGCCGGCACACTGAGCCCGGCTGCCGCTGGGCACCGACCCCGTGCAGGGATCCGGCTACGGAACGTGGAGCAGCAGGGGTGGGAGGAAACTTCTGAGAGTGTCACGCACTGTCCTGACCGTGGCGACGGTTTTTGGGGCTAACACACATTCACCTGGACACCTTACACGGTGCACCATGGACACATCGCTAGAACTATTAGGGCGAAAAAACACAGCTGTTTGTCACAGGAACAACACACACGCAGCTTAGTCAATCCTGCTTCTCGGGGACCACCAGCAGCACAGGCACTGACACCCACAGGCCCTATGAGGCCGTGGGCTGCTCTGCACCCACACACTCTTGACATCCTGCCCGCCAAGGACACACGGCCGCGGCCATGCTCGAAGGAGGCTGTGCGGTATGTGTCACGAAGTGTCTGCAGGACAGAGCCCAACGGGCCCCTACGGCAGCCACACTGGACCTCATCACAGCCCTTACCTCTCCCCTCACCCAGAGCTGCCCTGGGCCTCCCAGCCCCTGGGTCCCTACAGGCAGCACCACTGCACTGACACCAGCTCTAAGGACACAAACAGAAACACCCCACGGCTGCGCCACGAGCTGCAGGCCCAGATGCCGGCCCCTGTGCGGCTGCTCCCGGTTTCAGGCCAGCAGGACCGGCTCGCAGACTCGGGGCTGGGTCCCAGAGCCGAGCAGCCACAGTGAGTGATCCGGTGGTGCTCGCTACTGCCCCACCTTCTTCAAACGGGGATCTGGGGGTGCCTGGGTGGCTCAGTGGGTTAAAGCCTCTGCCTTCGGCTCAGGTCGTGATCTCAGGGTCTTCAGATCGAGCCCTGCATCGGGCTCTCTGCTCCGCGGGGAGCCTGCTTCCCCCTCTCTCTGCCTGCCTCTCTGCCTACTTGGGATCTCGGTCAAATAAATAAATAAAATCTTTAAAAAAACAAAAAAAAAACGGGGATCTGGACAGCCCATCCCGCCCACCACCCGGCTCCCTACCTTGGGCACTCAGGCTCCACGTGACTCGCGCCGTACCGAACGGCATGCCTGCAAAAATCACGTCTCACTATAAGCTCACCGTAAACTCATTATCAGTTTCATGAGTCTGTGCCACACTTTCCACTTACGGCTTTGGGTGACTCTCTGTAGCAGCTGACACAGCTCTGCGGGGCACACAGTGTCCACCCGCCCTGGGACCCCATCCCTCTGCCTTGTTACCTTGTTACCTGAAGACCTTCCACGAAACGCCCTTTTATGTTAACTGGAGGGGCTACCGGGTGTTTCAATCAGTTACGCGTCTGCCTTCGGCTTAGGTCATGGTCTCAGGGTCCAGGGATGGAGCCCCTCATCGGGCTCTCTGCTCAGCGGGGAGTCTGCTTCTCCCTCAGCTCCCCACTCGCTCATGATCTGTCACGATCTCCCTCTTTCTCTCGAACAAATAAAATCTTTTTAAAAGTAATAAAATAATTAACTACAACCACCTGCTGTCTGATACACAGGCTGGGAGATTACTCCCAGGGGAACTGGCAAATATTCTGACCAAAACCCTGTTTTCTGAAAACAAATCTGCCCCATAAAACTACCCATCCACACAAGCACCTTAGCTCTCATGGTCCAGGCACATGGTGGGTCCCTTTCTTTCCTCCCAAGACAGTGCTCCCACTGCTACTGCCCAGGTATGGGGTGCGCCCTGGGCTCCCGGGCCCTAACTGCAGACGTGGCAGTTGGTGGCACAATCACAGTCCAGGTTCACCTCTCCAAAGGCAGGTACTATCCATCGGGCAGGTCTCAGGAACCTCTGCCCCTCAGTCTACACGCAGCAACTGGTCAACCCACAAAACCACCCCAGGAAGCCAGAGCGGGTCCACCGGGGCCGCGGAAAACATGAAAGAAGAGGGCAGAGCTGCAACCAGGCTCCTAAGAACGAGAAGCTGCTGCCGCCCGCGCTGTACACCCTGGTCCCTCCCCCCTCCGCCAGGATCCACTTCCCTGGGGGAGCTCAGGGCCAGTGACAGCCAGAGACTCACGTTATCCCGGATGTTGATGTCAGAACCCTTGGAGAGCAGCAGCTTCACAAGCTCCACATGCTTATACTCCGTGGCCCAAATCATGGGCGTCCAGCCGCCGTCATCCTAATTTCAAAAAAAAAGCCAAAAAACACAACACAACACACACACACACACACACACACACACACACACACACACACACACACACAAAATCCATTACAGCTCTGCAGGCAAGTAACATGAAGCGGTCTCACTCAGGACCTGTAAGATGACGACAAGAGACAAGAGACAGTCCAAGTCCCCATTCTGTGGATGAGGAGACCAAGGCTCAGGGTGCAGCCCCCAGTGCCTCAGTGAGCGCAGGAAGCAGCCGGAACCTCGGCTCCGAGGGGGACGGACAGATCCGCCAGGTGCCCTCGCCCCTTTGCAGCCTGCTGGGCAGTCACCACCAGGACGCCTGCTTGGACCACGTAAGGACCAAGAAATGCTGACCAGACCATCCCTCCCAGAGCAGCAGTCTGGCTGGTAGGAAGCACCAGCCCCAGTGACCCAGACAGACCCCGAGCATGAAGTATGACCAGCTGCCAACACTGCAGACGGCCAGACATCCAAGCCCAGAGACTGACGGAGGCTGTGCCCACTTCCCACTTCTTCCTGAAGGGCAGGAAGCAGAAAGCCTGCCCAGGCTGACCCCGTATTAGGGTCTGTCATGGTTCCGACGAGCTGGCTTTCTACCATCCACAACCCAGGCCTGTCTCCTTACTCAGTGGTGGTGGGTAGTTTTATTTAAACCAGAAAAAGGCAAGTCTTCAGGAAATGAGTATCATGTTGCCAACTCACGGTCTGGTGGCAGAAAGCGCAACCCTCCCCAACACATCCCCAACGACTTCCTGTCCCTCCCCCACCAGCTGCCACCTCTCTGGGAGACGTGCGGCCCCCATGACTACAGGGAGGCCATCCCTGCAGCCTGGCTGCGGGCACCACCTGGGCCCTGGGGGCACAACAGGGACAAGCACACCACAGGGAACCCAGCCCAGGAACATACAAAACCGAACTAAGTGGGAGACAGAAAATGAAACAGGAGGGATCCAGCTCGTGGGCCTGTGAGAGCGGCACAAGGCAGGGAGCTCTATCTGGGCCCCTGGGGAGGGTCTCTGTCGGGGCGACTTGCTGGAGCTGGGCTGGAGGCAATGGCTGGACTGAAAGATCGGACAGGGCCTGTGAGCCCAGATGGCCTCTCCAGGACCGAGTCACAGGGGAGGGGAACGGTCTGGGTCTCAGCAAGCGGGAGGGCAACGCTCTTGCTCGCTCTCCTGCACCACTCCCCAGACGCACAGGCGACCTCGCCGTGCCGGGGCCACATGTACACAAAGACCCTGCCGTGGAACCCTGACAGCCACTGGGAGGGAAGACGGCTACGGAGGGAGGGTGCCCGGCACATAGGTCAGCCCCGGGAGATGCTGTGGGAGAAGTCTCCAGCCGGGCAGTTGAGCCGGTGGTGAGTGTTCAGAATAGCCAGTGGTCAGGCAGGGGAGGCGGCCGCGGGGGCAAGGCCAGGCCTTCCGAGGGGGCTGCAGAGAACGGGGAGGGGCCACCACTGCTATGACGGAGAACGGGGTCACTGACCAGGCGGCCAGGTGGAGGGTCCGCAAGGGCAGGGGGCAGCGTTACCTGACAGTTGACGTCCATCTGTCCATTCGAAAGCAGATACTGAACCACATCGTAGTGACCTTTCTTGGCAGCGAGGTGCAGACAAGTGGAGCCCTCTGCGTCCTGCAACACAAGCGCCACTGAGACCCAGAGAAAGCCCGTGACCTCCGGCACGGCCAAGCGCACCACCACAGTGAACTTCCGCTCCCCACACTAGAGAGGCACCTTCTAGAATGGCAAGGAGCCCAGGCAGAGAAAGGCGGAGTTGTTTCCAGAGGTCGCACAACTGGGGTCCAAGCCCCGTCCATCGGGCTCCAGTCTCCAAGCTCTGGACACCAATGGGGCAAGGCCTCTTCACCTTGGAAGAGACACCTGCAGGGACATCAGGTCAAGCGCCAATCCCTTCCTTTCTCCCGCAGGCCGGTCAGGGTCAGGCACGCCCCGGGCTTCTCGACGTGGCCATGTGCAGCACCGTGGCCTCTATTCCAACACAGCCCCCAGGCCTGCGCCAGGGACCTGCACTCCTCACGTGACAAGAGGGCCCCATGCCCACTGGGGCCTCTACAAGATAATGGCCGCCACTGCACATTCGACTAGTGCTAATAACTCCATAATCACGGTCTATGTGCCACAGAATTAAAAATAATAAATGGCAGGGAAGAGCAGGAGCCCAGAACGGGGGCACACTCGCCCTGCAGGCCGACACACGTCAGAGTGGCCGCCTGCCTGCACCTGGCCCCCCGTGGCTGCAGGCCCACCTGCCCATTAGCTTTCAGCTCTGTTTCCTCAGGCTCGCTCAATAGGTCCCATTAACTGCAGCATCTCAAAACGAAACAAAGGCGACCCTCCCTTGTGGAGGTCAGATCCAGGAAGCTCCAGGAGAGCCCTGGGGGTCCTGGGAGGGCCGGGGCACCATCTGCATCCTGGTTTGCACAGCCAGACTCAGTGCCAACCAGAGAGCTCGGGCCCTGCACACACGGACTCTTCCTGGTCGTGAGTCCCAGGGCCCGCGCGGATACACTTCTGCCGTTTTCTCCTCACAGCATCTCTCCTTGCCCCCCGCTCCTGTCTGGACCACGTTTCCTCGGTTCCTCTTTTTCCCTGTTTCTGGCACTCTGAGGAGTCATCTGAGATTTTCACACACACACTGATAAACATATTTCTGACCGACCCTCAATTTAGTCAGTAACCTGCTTTTCTCAAGAAAACCCACCCAGTCAAACCCCACATTACTGGCATTTAAAATTTTAGTTGTATGATAAATACAAAAATGTATGGTTGTTGGTGTAAAGGCCTGCCTTATTTTCAAGTGTTCTCAGTTGTCTGACCTTGTACTGAGTATCACAAAACCTTCCGCTGTTGACACAACCCAGATCTGAACAGGGCTATCTTCTCCTGGGGGCAGCGACCCAGGGTCCTGGGATCGAGCCCGGTATCGAGCTCCCCGCTCATGAGGGAGCCTGCTTCTCCCTCTCCCACTCCCCCTGTTTGTATTCCCTCTCTCACTGTTTCTGTCAAATAAATAAAATATTTTTTGAAACCCACACCCCTCAAAATTTCAATCTAACAATTCCACACCCAGAAATATGTTCTAAAGAAATCAAACATGCAAAAATTTAGCTAAAAAAATGCTAACTGGAGCACTGTGTATAACGGTGACTGAAAACACAGGGCACCAGAGTGGCTTAGTCAGCTAAGCATCCGACTCTTGGTTTTGGCTCAGGTCATGATCTCAGGGTCGTGGGATCGAGCCCCATGTCGGGCTCTGCACTCAGCGGGGAGCCTGCTTGAAAGATTCTCTCCCTCTGCCCCTCCCCCTGGTCTCATGCTCCCACGCTCTCTGAAAATAAATAAATCTTTTAAAAAATTGAAAACAGGGGGGGCGCCTGGGTGGCTCAGTGGGTTAAAGCCTCTGCCTTCGGCTCAGGTCATGGTCTCAGGGTCCGGGGATCGAGCCCCGCGTCGGGCTCTCTGCTCAGCGGGGAGCCTGCTTCCTCCTCTCTCTCTGCCTGCCTCTCTGCCTACTTGTGATCTCTGTCTGTCAAATAAATAAATAAAATCTTTAAAAAAAAAAAATTGAAAACAGGGGGGGCGCCTGGGTGGCTCAGTGGGTTAAAGCCTCTGCCTTCGACTCAGGTCGTGACCCCAGAGTCCTGGGATCGAGCCCCACATCGGGCTCCCTACTCGGCGGGGAGCCTGCTTCTCCCTCTCCCACTCCCCTTGCTTGTGTTCCCTCTCTCGCGGTGTCTCTCTCTGTCAAATAAATAAATAAAGTCTAAAAAAAAAAAGGAAATTGAAAAAAAAACTGAAAACAAAAATACTAAGCAATAAGCAAATTTGACTAAAAGTGATACCACTGCATCATGAAATACAACGCAGCCACCTCAAATAATGTTATAAAACAGGATTTAATAGAAAAACACTGATAATCTCATGGGGAAAAGGAAGCTGATAAATTACTATGAACACTGTAAGTCTTTGGCTGGAAAAATGTGTATTCATGTGAAAACTACAAGATCATTTTTACATTTTCACTGTAATTACATATGTACGTATGTACAAGATAAAAGATTTGCCATTTTGGTCGTTTTTAAGTGTACAGTTTGGTGGCAGTGATCCCCTCACGGTCGTGCGGCCCTCACTGCGGACCCTACAGACCCCCACTGGGCAGGGACACTGCCGCACCCGGCCCGTGACCTTTACTCAATCCTCTCCCAGTCTCTGAACTGGACGACTCCAGGTCCTCACAAGCGCTGATCCCACAGGGTGTGTCCTTCTGGAACAGGCTGGTCTCAGCCCTTCCCCGGTGCGGGGGCTCCCTTCTCCTTTAGGGCCGGGCGGCGGCCGTGACGCGCACAGGCCACCTTTTCCTAACCCGTCCCTCTGTGGCAGACAGTGGGGCTGCTGCCGCCTCACGTTGCGAACGAGGCTGCTGAGAACACGGGGGCGCAGACACCCATTCGTGCCATGTCTTGTTTCTCCGGGCAAATGCCCACGACTGGAAGGGCCGGGTCACACGGCGGTTCCCCTGGCACCTCTTTGAGGAACCACCAAACCGTTTTCCACAGAGGCTGCACTTCACATCCCCAGCAGCAGTGCACAAGGCCTCGTTTCTCTACAACTGCGAGCACTTACTTCCCGGTTTTGGGCAACTGCCGCCCCGAGGGAACCAGGTGACGTCTCCCTGAGGTTTGGGTTTGCATTTCCCTGATGACTGGTGATACTGAGCATCTTTTCATGTGCTAATTGGCCATTTACAGACCTTCTCTGGAGTAATGTCCACTCAAAGTCTTTGCCCACTTTTGAATTGGGCTGGATTTTGGTTATTGAGTGGTAGGAGTTCTTTATATATTCTGGATAGGAATTCCCCATCAGGATTACTGTTTCTCCCATTCCGTGGGTTGTCTCTTCACACTCTTAGTGTCCTCTGACACAGAAAATTTTTTATTTTTGATTAAGTTTATCTATTTTATCTATTTTATAGGTTTATAATATGAATACTAAAAATCTATCTATTTTATTATCTGTGCTATTGGTGTTATACCCAAGACACCACTGTCAGACCCAATGAATGGCGTGAAGATCGATCTTCTTCTTCTCTTCTAAGAGACTTACGGTTCTAGCTGTTATGTTTAGGTCTTTGATCCATTTTGAGTGAGTAACTAAACGCAGAGTAAAGAAGAATCCAGCTGCGCTCCTCCACACTTCCACACGTGAAGATCCCACCTTCCCGGCACCATTTGTTAAAAAGACTGCCCTTTCCTCCCACCGAGTGACGCCGGCACCCGCCGCCGGGAACCGGCTGCCACCGCCGCGGGCTCGTTTCTGGGCCCCGCTCTCCGCAGTCCGCGGTCCGCGCGGCCGTCTCCAGGCCAGCGCCGCGCCGTGCTGACCGCGAGCGTCGAGGCGGGTCTGGAGTCAGGAAGCGGGAGGCCTCCGGCTCCGTCCTTCTGCGGGGTGGTTCTGAGCGCTCAGGGTCCCTGAGATCCACAGGAATTTCAGGACTGGTTTTTCTCCATCTCTAAAAATGGCACTGGGACTCCGACAGGGGTCGCGCGGACCCCGCGGTTCGCCCCCGGTGTGCGGACGCTTCGGCGACGTTCCGTCTTCCAGCCCGTGAGCACGGGTCCCGTTTCCACACACTCACGTCTTCTTTCGTCTCTTTCAGCGACGTTCCGTGGTTTTCGGTGAACAAGTCTTCTGTTTCCTTGGTTACGTTTATTCCTTATATATTATTGTTTTGGATACTATTATAAATGGAATTCTTAATTTCCTCTTTGGATAGTCCACCTCCAGCGTACAGAGATACACTGAGTTTGTATCTTATAACTTTTCTACACGCATTTATTGATTCTGGTTTTTATGGGAATTCTTCAGGATTTTTCAACATATAAAAACCATACCATTTATGAACAGAGGTCATTTTACTTCTTTCCTAATCTGGATGCTTTTGCAAGGGGTGCTAATTGCTCCACGTGGAAGTCAGAAGAGGGAAAATGTACAAAAGGAAGGAAGCTAGAGACCTCTGCACGGCAGAGCCAGTGCGCACCAGCGCTTTCTCAGACACACTGGGAACCAAGCAAGGTGAACTACTAACTACTTCCAGGCAAGCAGGCGGACGCTGGGTGCTGCCAATCCCTGAAGACGTCCCCACAAGGAAGGGGCCCCGCCCCTCCTGCTGAGGGACCTCCACGCGTAAGGGGGTGCGTACCTTAGGATCCACGAGGGCCCCGGCCTTGATGAGGTACTTCACTGCGTCTAAATGGTTGTTTTCCGCGGCCTCCATCAACGGGGTTCTCTGGTCCTCCGAGCAGGTGTCAATATTCGCGCCCGCCTAGTGAAACCGGACAGTTCAGGTGCGTCCAGAGCTCCCAGTGCCGCCCCGACCCGGCACCCGGACACTTCAGACACTTGCAAGCGGAAAGACCTCATGAGCTTCAATCAAATCATTTCTACTCACTGCGGCTGAGTCTTTAGAACCAAATTCAAAGACAGGAGTTTTCTACCACCGTCAAACCCTCAGTTCAAGAAGGGCATTTTCTTAACCGAAAATGTTTACAGCACATCAGTGACAAGACCTTTAGAAGTGAGAGGTCATGACCTTCTGAAGAAGGAAAGGAGGGGGGCACCTGGGTAGCCAGAGTCCCACATCGGGCTCCCTGCTCAGCAGGAGTCCACTGCTCCCTCTGCCCCTCCCCCAACTGGCATGAACACGCGTGCGCTCTGTCAAAAGTAACTAAAATCTTTAAAAAATAAAATAAAAGCAAGCAGGCAAAGGAGGGATGTGGAGGGGGCTGCTCAGCAGGCCCGGGCCGGTAGCCGGGCAGTGGGCCGGTAGCCGGGCAGTAACCCGGCCTTCGGAGACCACAGGACACCCTGACTCACTGACCTCTTTCTCTGGCTGTTTTAATGATTCTCAGCATAAGCAGAATAAAAGCTGATTTCCAATACTGAGTATTTTGAAGCAATCTCTAACACTTCCAATAGAGTATGTACTTGAAAAGTTAAAGGTGCAGCAAATATACGTAGATTTCAGTCTGTCTGGAACTTAAGAAGGTCCAACTTTAAAATGTGTTGTGTGCCATAAGCAAACTGGGTGTCTCACAATGAAAACCTTTTCCCCATGGGGGTGAAACTGCCCGCTTTCTTAAACTGATGTGCCAAAACCTAGTATTTAGTTCGTAAAATAAATATTTACTGGGAAAAGGCTGAGAATAATATTGCTTTTACTGTTTGCAATTAAAAACAAAACTAACAAAATGAGTTAAGAACTTTAAAAAAAAAAAAAAAAAAAAGAACTTCTTAAATAGATCCAAAGTGGTGAACTTAAGGAAAGCAGGGGACTGAGGTGGTTCGGGAACTCTGAACGAGACTTCTGGTGAATTCCAGAGGGCAGAACAGGGCTGGGGGCCACAGGCAGAGCTGGAGACTAGGCACTAACAGAACGTCAGGGGTCAGAGGACCAGGACCCTGAACTTCGGTTACACCAGGGTCAGACCAGTCCGAGATGTGGGAGGCAGGTCTGAGGACCTACGACCAATTCCCTGTGTGCCCATCTGAAATCAGGGGCAACACGTGACAGAGGCCCTCACAGGGACACAGAGACAACCCGGAAATGATGCCACAAAAGCTGGCCCAGAAGAAAGTGACCATCACCAGAAAAAGGTAAGGACGACTGAGAAACAAAGCCAAAGAACCCAGGAGAAGCTCGAGACGGGGGAGGAGACAGGAGAGTGAGTGAAACCACGAGGTGCCCGTGTGACGTCGGGCTTCCCGCCAGAGAGAACCGTGAGAACAGGGAGCGGGGCTTCAGGAGCACACGCCTCCTTCCGTGGACTTCGGCCGTTCGAACCCAGACGGCCTCGGGCGGCAGCGCACGCCACCCTGCAGCGCCCTGGCGCCCGAACGAACAAGAGCTGTTTGCAGTGAGGCCTCAGGCCAAAAGCTGAACAGGAGGGAGAGATCTCAGAACCGCTCTTCACAGGCGCTCCTGGCCGCGAAGGAACGTTCCTCAAACCCCGAGAGCACAGGCACCCGGAAGAACGCGGGCCAGCGACCCCGGTCGGCAGCTTCGGGGCCACCGTGGGACCAGGAAGGGGGTCAGAGCCAGAGCCTGCCCGGCGCACGGTGTGGGGTGAGAGACACTTTGCCAGGACCGTGCCTCCCACAAGGGCAGGAGGGGCAGGGCTGGACCAGAGCACAGCCCCCCGGGCCCCTGCGCTCAGAGGCACAAGCAGGCTTTCCGCTCCTAGGCTAAAAGGAAGACACACTAGAATTCCCACCGTGTGCCTCGAGGAGCACAAAGCGGCGAGGCAGACACAGGTAAGCCACCCGGTGATCAAGCCAGAGAGACGCAGCGAGCAGGGCCGTCACCGCGCGGGCCCGGAGAGCCGTCCCCTCCAGGGGGTGGGCAGGGCTGTGTCCCGACCTGGTGCTCCTCATGATTCTTTATCAACAGGACGTTGACATCTTAAGGACTTTTCCGTAGGCATCTTACGTACACACACACACATTTTAACAGTAAAAGAGGAGGGGGAGGGCGCCAAAGAGAAGACAGGCCCTCTCGAAGCAGTGGCGAGCTAACTTCTCAGAGCAGGCGCAGAAGCCAGAAGACGGTGGGATCATTCCTCACAGTGAGAGGAAACAAGCAGCAACGCAGGCCCAAACCCGGGACGTCGCCCAAGAAGCGCCCACGCTGGTCTGAGACGGGGAGGAGCCCGGGCGGCCCCTCACCCAACGCTGCACAGCACACAGGACCATCAGGGCGAGCCTGTCGCCGTCCCGGCCCCGTCCTGCCACAGGTCCCACACAGCACCGGGCCTCCAGCCGACCCTCGAAAAAGCACAGACCACATCCACGCCTGTGCAACTCCTCGCAGCGGGGACGAGACGGCGTCCCACTGGAGTGTGGACCCCCAGCCTTCTCCCCCCAGAGCACCAGCAACCGTGCTAGTGGTCACTGCCCCGATGGCCATGCCAGCTGCCGTTCTCTGTCAGATCAGCCACCCATCACGGTCACGGCCAAGAACCCACCCCTGCACGACCACTATGAGCAGCCCTCTTGGCTGCCCGGCAGCTGAGCCCTGCCAGGCTTCTCTTGAGCTCGTACCTGAGGCCTCCATGGGCCTCCCCACGGAAGCGGCTCAAGCTCACCACGCCAGCGCAAGGCCTTCTCTCCTCCCCTTGGCGTCTGCGGCTCCCTCGTCTTGCCCGTTGGAAAACAGGAGGCCTGCACACCAGACCACAGAGTGACCTCTGGAGGCCAGAAAGAAGAGTGAATGAAGAGAAAGGAAGTGAGATGACTGAAGCGAACTCAACCCAAAAGAAGGCAACAAAAGGAGATTGAAAAATATAAATATTTGTTTGAAAAGACTAAGAACTAGAACAGTATAAAACAGCAAAAATGTATTTAAATGCTAAGAATTACGATAAATACTATCTAAAATAAAAGTTCCTATTAAAATACCAAGATTATCAGACTGAGCTTTTAAACTTTCTAGCAACATGCTGCTTAACAAGATACATCCAAACAGCGGCTCTATGGCATGCGAGGGAGCTAGAGATCCACACTCACAGGTGGGTCTACGGTAAGACACACGCGCAAACATCAGCGTGATCGTGTCCTGCTCTACCCACAACCGCCACGTCCATCAGCACGGGTCGGAACAATGCGAAAACGCTCCAGGCGAGTGGGGACAGCCACACAGGTGAGGCTGAGGGAGGACAGCGACCCCAGCACCTCCAGCTCCCACAGACGCACACGCAGGAGAGCACCCGCACGCACGCACCCCTCTCCGGCCAGCTATGTCTGCAGGGCGCCCAACAGTGACGAGGCAGGGACCCGCCGCCAGCATTTTAGTGCTTTAGATGCGAAAAAAGACAAATCATCAGGCATTTGAGGAAAACCTTTAAAAAGAAAGACCAAAATGAACAGAACAGCCTAAAACTTCAGAATTACTGTAGTATCTTCAAGGGAAGAACAGAGGTACGAAAAAGGAGCAAGAGAGGGCACTGGGTCTCCAGACATGACGGCACAGGTGAGAGGTCCCCAGAGGGGCTGAAGGTGAACCAAGAACACGGCCTAGTGAGCGGGGGGCAAAGCCCGAGACCGCGTCCGTAGGCTGACCGTGTGAACAGGGGCTCCAGAGGGCAGACGGGAAGGCGGCATCCAGAAACCCCAGAACGAGGGACAGGAAAGGACACAGCAAATGCCCCAAAGGAGTCAAAAGGCCACTGCGTCACAGGGAAGTCTCAGACCAGTGGGGCAGACATTTCCTGAAGCACCCGGAGATACAGGGTCAGGCTGAGAATTGGTCTCCAGCACACAGGGGACCCAACACAGGGCCAGCGTCAGGGAAGGCGTGGCCCAGAGAAAGAGGACACAGGACCAAGCAACAGGGCTTCCAGGTGACATGAGACAGGACGCAGTCTGTTCAGAGGGTTAGGAATGAATCAGCAGGGGGCCAAGAGACAACAGAAGCACACGACAATTACCACTGTCGGAGGCGCCGCGGCCAGCCCGGAAAGTACCGACGGGACCGCCCAACACGAGGGCTACCCGCTGATCTCGGCAACACAGGGACGTGATCCGAGGAGGAGACTGGGGAGCGGGCGGTGTGAGTGCGCCACGGCCAAGCCTTTCCACGCTCTGAAGTCAGTAATTGATATTAAAAACTGAATGTAGAATGGGAACAACAACAACGAATCTAGAAAGAGCCAGAGAAGCCGCCGTGGGGCTGAGAGCAGGGCCAGGACGTGCCGGGACTGAGGGGACAGAAACGCCGGTTTTCTGTGTGAGCCAGAAGGGTCGTGTGACCTGTGCGCTCTCAGGACCACGAGTCGTGTTACTTTACTGGACAAAGACAAGCGCGAGCGGGTGGGGGGCTCGGCAGAGGGCCGCGCCATCCGACCTGAATCAGCATGTGGCAGATGTCCACGTGGCCGGCCTCCGCGGCGGCGTGCAACGGGGAGCGCTTGCTCTGGTGTTCCATCTTGAAGTTGGGGTCGATCCCGTCCACTGCCAACAGACAGGGTTCACCGATTATTTCAGAAGCAGCCTTTAGTCCCCCCCCACTCTAGGGCGATCACAAGGGCTGGGAAAGGCCCATGTGGGCGACCACCGAGAACCAGCATCACCCACCACCCCATGTCTAGGTCCAAACGCACTGGGAAGACTCGAAAGGAAGTATGCTCGTTCCACACCAAATTCCACACGTGGGCCTACTGCCAGCAACGACCTAACAATGTAAATCCCTTCCCTCACTGACCTTGTCTAACTCAAGGCTCCCAGAATTTCTCTGGGGTTCCTTCTGTATTTGCAAGCACTCCTGCTCTCGGCCTTCCTCCCAGACTGGGGGCACCTGCTAAGCCCAAGGACAACAGGCCCACTGGGCAGCCTCAAACACACATGGCTTGGTGCGCGAGAGCCAGCAGGCCTGCGGTGGACAATCCGCTAACAGACCAGCCACAGAGCAGGCAGGCAACCGCAGCACCCCACCAAGCCTAGGGGAAATGACCAAAACCGCCATTTCAGTCAACATTAAATAACTTAGATTTTTAGAACAAACACTGAGTTTCTTCTTTGACTGTCAAGTAAAGAGATTTTTTAATCACTCTTTGGAACCCAGAGAAACAAAGCCTCGAGCTGAGAGCTCAGAATCAAATTACTGCCCTTCCTTGGCCGGAGTAGAGCTGGGAAGGGTCTGAAAGCACCAGCCGGTGCGTCAACCCGAAGACGCACGCGCGGAGGTCCGCGTGCCGCGTCCCGCTCTGCCCACGGCTGGCTCCTGCCTTCCTGCCGCCAGCTCGTGGCCGGCCCCCGCTCACTCCTCTTCCTTCTTCCCGATCTACGTCTTCTCTTAATGTAATCGTACACCTAAGTCTTCTTTGAAAATGAGAAATTCCTAGAAAGTATTTCTGTCACCACGAGCACCAGAATACGAACGTCGCACACGGTGAACGCCGCTGGGCGCCGCTCAGAGAAACGAGGCGCGGATGAAGAAGATCAACGACCCCACCGCCTCAGAAAAGCTAACAAGCGACCGCGTGCTCAGGGCCGCAGGGACGGGCCGCTTACCCAGCATGAGCAGCACTTTCTGCAGCTCCCCTTGCCTGGCGGAGAAATACAGCTGCTTCGGGTGGAAACGGAGCTTCTTGGGTCTGCGGAGAGAGCGGGACGGCTGGGACCACCGGCGGCCCCACTTGGGCTCCCGGCCCCCCTGCCACCGCAGACGCAGACGCACAGAAGGACGCTGCAGGACAGGAAGGCCTGGGGAGGTCTACCTGCTGATGCCTCAGGGTCAAGGCCACGAAACTCACCAGGCTCAGGCATCTCACAGGAAAAAATAACAAAAATGAGCAACTACCTTCTTCATCCACAACAGGAGAATGGTTCCTGGGGCTTCTACGCACTGTGACGACACAGCGAACCATCCCTTTGTAGCACGGGATCAAGGGAAGCCCTGAGGTGGCGGGGCCCAGCCTGCCCCCTCCAGCAGCGTGCGGTCTGGGCCTGGCGAGCGGGGCGGGGGGACGCAACAGCCACAGTAACATCAGGGCCACAGAGGAGGCTGGAGACGGATGGAGTGAGAGCTCTGGGGGACTGGGCAGGGACTCCTGACCGAGCTTCCCCCGGTCAAGAGCACGCTGACGTGCGCCCCCTCCGGCAGAGCGGCACGCTGCCCTGAGGAAGGACATGGGGCCTGGCCTGAGGCGCTGGTGAACTAGGCCGCTGCTGGGCTTCCCTTTGGGGGAGGAGCGCTGCCTGGCTCACCAGTCACAGACTCGGGGCCCCCCGCAGGGCTGCACTGCCTGGGCGCGGGCAGGTGAGCCTCAAAGCCACGTGATCCAACCCTTCACTTCACAGATGAGGAATCAGCCAAGTGGCATTTGCTCTGTCCTGAGGTCAACGGCAGCCAGGGGTCACCACCACCCTGGGGACATGTCTGTAAGAGGACGACGGGATGGTCCTCACTAAGGACTTGGCAGAAGTCACCTTCTGCTCTTAGTATAATGGACAGTTGGCAATAATTTCTTCAAAAAGTGTAAAAATACGTGAATTGTCCTGATGAAAACCACTAATCGAAAACCTGAAGAATGCTACAGTGACCCCCTCAGGAATGCCCACGACCCCGTGAGGGAGCCCAGCGCCCTTAGGAGGTGGCATACACGGTGCAGACCCTTGGGAAGTGCGACTGTGGGGGCAGGGGAAGCACTGGGGGGGAGGGGGTCTGGACGCACAGGCTCCAACAGCCCCACGGCTGACAAGGAGGGAAGGGAAACCCGTAGGAAGGAGTGTCTAGATGGGCAGAGGTCAGTGGCTCAGGCCCAGAGCCACGTCTGAAAATGCAGACTGGTTCTTACTTTTCTGAATCCAGAGCGATCAGAGCACTTTCCAAGGTCTCCTTCCCTGGTCCCTGGGAAAGGCCGGGGGCTGGCTTCACCAGCCCGGCAGGCCCGGTGGGGTCGAAGCCCTCGGCCGCCTGGGGCGCTGTGCTCTGCGGCTTGCCGTCCTCCAAGAGCAGTGGTCCCGCAGTGCTTCAGGGCAGGGAAGAAATGACAGGCTGAACTGCAGATAAATGAAAAACTCGCCTTCTCGTGGAAATCAATGAAAACACAGAACATGATTCGCTCGGACCCTTCCAGCTGAGCATGAAAACAGCTCCAGACTCACTCTCTGTTCAGTCCTTGGATCAGAGTCCAGTTCAGGGCAAATTCCCAGGAAAAGTGACATTAAAGCAAAAGGGCAAGCTTTCCAGGGTTTCCAGGACCACATCCAAGTTTGCTTTTCCGAATGCGCTTCCCAGCTGGAGCTGCCAAAGCCGCGCTCTCCCCAGTGGGAGGAAACCCGCCCAGAAATCTGACTCGAGATGGGTTACGTGCATACAGACTAGCAGCCTTAGTACAGAAGAGCAAGACGGAACCGCCCCCCGCCCCCGGTGCTCAGTTTGCTACGTCCACAGGTCGAGGCTCTTTTACACAGCCCTCATGAGCTACTCCTCGCGGTATCAGCGTAACATCTACTATCCCGTACGTTCCCAACAGGAGCCCTTCCCCTCACAAAACTCCGTTTCCATTTATCCGGCCTCCAAACCTTAACTGCCGGTGCCAGAAGAGCTGGTACCGCGCTTGCCTGCGACAGACGCACAGACGCGCAGACACACTCCCGCGGGGCAGAGGCCATGTGCACACACACAGGGGTCAGCACCTGAAGACACAGAGGGCTCCGGAGAGCAGACCGAGCTGTGCCGGGCGCCTACCTGCCCGTGGTCGTGTCAGCCCTGCCCTCCACCAGGGAGCTCTTGTCCTGCCCGGGGGCCGGCATCACGGTGGAGGTCGTGTCGGCTTTTGCGATGGTCACCTCTTTGGCCTTGGAGATCTCCTCCCCACAGTGGGGACAGTAGCTGGCATTATTGACTCGAGAGGCACAGTCTTTGTGAAAGCGGTGAGAGATGCTGCTCTCAGGCTGACACTCCATAAAGTTACCCTGAACACGGGGAGATGAGAAATCCTTGTTTACAATCAGGGTTAACGTGCATGAAAGTACACAAAGTGTGCAGAACCCGCCTGTGAGTGTGGTGTGGGTGCCACGGGCCCGCTGGACAGTCAGGGCTCCCAGTCCTGCCTAGGTACACAGGGAACCCACGGTCTACATCTGCGGTGTGTCCACACGGATACCTGCTTTGTTTTCTTTTTGGTTTTTGGGAAGATTTACTTGAGAGACAGAGAGAAAGACAGCAAGAGCAGGAGGGGCAGAGAGAGAGAGAGAGAGAGAGAATCTCAAGCAGACTCCATCGCGAGTGCGGAGCCCGGTCAGGGTTCAAATCCCACAACCCTGAGATCATGACCGGAGCTGAAGCGAAGCGGCAGAGACTTAACCGACGGAGCCGCCCAGACGGCCCCCACCCGGCCCCACCCCTGCTCTAAAGAGAGAGCATAAAGAGGGGAGAACCCGCCTGACGGCCCCCCACACCCCAGGAGCCCAAGGCCTCGCTCTCCGACTGTTCTAACCCGGGAAGAGACTGCACAGAGACCAGGTCCCAAGAAGGACCCCAGAGGACAGTCCAGGAAGAGAATCTCGGAACAGCGAGGAGAAGCGGTGTGCCGCAGACATTACCCAGCATCACCAAGGGCACTTCAGGCAAACCCGAGGGCCTCAGAAAAGGACGCGCGCCAGCACCAAGGAGGTCAAGCCCCAGCAGGAAGAGAAGCAGGGAGAGCAGCGTGCTCCTGCTGGGAGCTAAGGGTCAACGGGCACAGAGAAACAGCCTCCCTCTCTTCCAGCACAAGCAACGAGGGTACGGCAGACAAGGAAGGGCGCACGGGTGCAAAATCCCAAGAGCAGCCACCGCAGAGAAGCTCCTGGCCCAGGCGGTAGCTCCGCTGTGGGCCGAGTGAACCGCAGGGCCCATGTTCTTCTGCGCACCACAGGCACTGGTATATGTGGAACGAAGCTACTGACAGAGAAGACCCTAAAGCCAAGACATGAAGGCAAAGCAGAAGGCGAGCCGGGCGGGCCCCGCCTGCAGCCGGGCCGCCATGTGCTTAGATGCAGTGAGGAGGAGGAGGGGACCAAGGGCACCGCCTGCCCTGTCCTAGCTGTCCCCGGGAGCCTGCAGGCTCACCCGCAGCAAAACCAGGGCATTATGGGAGGGGCCTCCAGACTCGGGAGCTGCCAGGAGGCGTCCGCCCCGACGGCCAGCGGAGGGAGGCAGCAAGCGCCGGCGTGAGCCCGCCCCGCTGGGGACCGCACGGAGAGCCGGGCACTTACCGCTGTGCAGAAGTAGCCGCACCCGGGACAGCACTGGTGCTTCACCATCCGGCCCCGGTGGTCCTCGCACAGCACCAGGAGCGGCGCTCTGCTGGACGGGCGCATGAGCTCGTGCTTGACCACGCTGTTGGTGCACCGGCCCAGCTGCAATCACACGAGACCAGGGTCAGTGGCAGCCCGTCAGGGAGGGCCCCGCGGTGCGAGTCCGGGGCGGACTCCGAGGGCCCCGTGTCGGGGTGGGGGTGGAGTGCGGAGGAAAGGCAGGGCCCCACCCTCTCGAGTGTGCCCGGCAGAACAGTCAGCCTGACAGGCGCCACATACACAGTGTCAGAGGAGCAGGTGCTTAGCTCGGCGAACTGAGGAAACCGTCCCGGGTGAGCCGAACGGACACACACCAGGCCGGACAGGCGGGGCGCCGTGGGCCAGCAGTGGAACCTCACTGGGAATGCACGGAGCCCCACCAGTGGTCAGGGCAGCCAGAGCAAAGCACCAGACAAAGGGCTACTGGTCAGCCCTGCCCCACAACTGCTCCGCCAACTGGGCCCCCCACCACACCGAGTGACACAGAGTCAGCGAACAGCGAGGCCCAGACCCACCATCCCTGACACACCTCTGCTCCAGCGGGAGATGCAGAGACAAAGCAGAGACTAAAGCAACCAAGCAGAAAACAGAAGCCACCCAAGGAGCACAAGACAGGGCGCACAGTGTGCAGAAACGGTCACCGGCGCCCCGGTCACCGGCCACTCTCAGACTGGAACGGGAGACTAAACGAAGACATGCTCGCAGAACAAAAAGGAGCTCTCGGGAATTGGAATGAAGGTGGAGGAAAGGGAAATTTCTACAGACGTGCTAGAAGGAAGGGAATTATCTGAAAGTGAAGCAAACAGACAAAAATTTGGAAAATGGAGAAGAAAACTGGAGGCTCCATCCAGGGAACCTAAAAGAAAAGTAAAATGGAGAGAAGCAAGGGTACACGAACTGGAGACGCGGCCATCCCGCTTGTGTGGGAGGCGGTGGCCGCCCGGGACACCAGCGAGCTCCTGGCTGGCAGCAAGTGCCTCACGACAGGACGAAGAGCGGTCTCAAAGCGCGAAGGAGACCAAGTCCGACACCGGGTTCCAGACGGGGCCAAATCATCTCCAGAATCCAAAGTCTCAGCCATTCATCTCCCAGCCACCTTCTGTGAGGGGCTCCCGAGGGTTCTGCACCACCAAGACGAGAAAGTGACCCAGACAGACCTGATGTGCTGCAAATGCCTACGGAAACGTGCAATTCCATCCATCTGCGACCGAACTTGTAAGAGGAGCACAGAAAATGAAAAATGAGAAAACCATTAACTCAGGAAAGTAAAGAGTTGTTTCGGAGAAACGTAATCCAAGCACGCCCCTGGCTCAGCTGGGAGCATTTCCACAGTGTGTTAGGAAAACCACAAACACGGCTATAACCAGCAATGAAGACAGTGCAAACTGCAAGTGTGAGAAAGGAGTGGAATTAAGAGGGCGGCATCTTCACCACGGTCAGTGTCTCTCGAGCAGACAGTCAAGACACGACACAGAAAGCAGGTTATGTAGAACCAAGCAAAAAAGATTTAAAACACGGGAAAAAATTCAAAGAGGTCCGAGTGACTGTCCCAGGGGAGGGAGCCCAGGAGCAGCAGCGTGACGCGCTGACACGGGCAAACAGCAGCAGCTCGAGGGCGGCGCGCGCCTCGCTGACCGCCAACACCGCGGACGTTACTGCTGTCAGCAGCAGGAGACGAGACGCTGCTCAACATCCAACCACAAGCAGGATCCCGCACCAGAATCGCGGGGCCCCAAGCGGCGGGGGGCGGCTGAGGGCTTCTGCTGGGGAGTCCGAGCACACGGCCAGGAGCCAGAGCCGCGCAAGGGAAGTGCGGAGCGCCGGGCTGCTCAGGCACACCAGGAATGGTAGAATAGTCAAATAAAACTGGTGGAAATAAAAAATACGCCAACAGATAAATGCATAGGACCGGCTTGTGACCATAGCCCAGAAAAAAGAAGTTACTGAACTGAAAACGGTCACTGTAATTAACCCAAATCTGAAACAGAACCAGAAAGGAGCGCGGAGCAGCCCGGCTGAGACACTGTCACATACGCTGACATACGTGTGACCGGAGTGCCAGATGGGAGGACAGGCAGGCCGAGGAGGCTAGAGGACAAGTAGGCACCAGATCAAAGTCCAAGAGGCTCAGAGAGCCTGGAGAAAGAGAAAGACAAAAGAAAGAACAAAACCATGGCACCCAGGCCCAGAGACAAGAGAAAACCTCGGAGCGGCTGAAGAAAAACTGATCACACCAGAGAATAAACAAGAAGGGCAGCCGCAGCCTCGCCGGAAACCACGGAGCAGGGCAACAGCAGCCTTGGCAGGTGCTCGGAGGTCCACGCCCGTGAAAAGACCTCCCCAGAGGAAGGCAGAACAGAGACATTTCCAGGCCCACAGAAGCCAGAGAACTCACTGTTGGCAGTGGCCTGTGCTGTGGTGCGGCCACGACAGTGGGGTCCTGGGCTCCGACCCAACAGAGGAGAAGTGGCCCCGGGGTAGGGTCTAAACGAGAGTCAACCAAAGACTACTTTTACGTCTGAGCAGTCTGGAAGAGAACCGAAGAGACATGACCGTGGTACCCTGCGGGGCTAGCACACAGGAAACTACAACGTGACAAGACAGGAGGGAGGGCTCGGGACATGTTACCATCAGACCCTGCCACCATGTCAGCGGGTGCGGCACCAGGAGCAACGGACAGACGCACGCATGCACGCGAAAGCCCGGGGCGGTCCCCGCAGAGGCCAGAAAAAGACGGACACAGTCCACCCAGGAGCGGAACAAACTGGAATCATAAAAAATTCAATCCAAAAGGCAAAACATAGAGAAAAATGAGTAATGGACGACATAAACCCTAACACCACGAAGATGCTGGATCACAGCCCAGCTACAGCAACAACGGCACGGGGTGGGGGTGGTCCGGACAAGATTCAAGAACAGAGACCAAAGAAATCCGCTTTAAAGACGAAGGCGCAGAGCCCAAGGGTGGAAACGCGTGCCCTGCAGACACTCGTCACAGGAGAGCCGGGTGCTCACGTGAGTACCAGGCCCACGCGGTCCCAGCACAGGTGTCGTCCTGGGGCTGCAGAGGGACAGCGCATGAGGACGCGTGTGCACGGGGCAGAGCCTCCACACACAAGAGGCCAAGCGAGTGGGTCTGGAGGGAGAAACCCATGTGGCTGCAGAACCCAACGCGCCTCCCGCAGCAACAGAACGGGCGGACGGGGTCAGAGAAGCGTCGGAAGATCTGAACGGCAGGTCCCGGACAGCGGTGCTGGTCATGTGACTGTACACATTTGCCAACACTCAGAACCACACCAAAAAGGTGACTTTTTACTGGGTGAATTGTGCCTCAATGAGCTGCGTGACAAAACAAAAAGACCAAGGAGCTTGTCTGGGGAAGGGCTGCGTGCTGGCAGCTGAACATGAGACAGGGAGACCACAAAACAATTCTGGGGAAAAGAGCAGTGCCCTAAAAACTTCCCGGAAACCCACATAAAACAGCAACGAGACAGCAAAGCCACAGCCCAAAACCAACACTGACAACAAAATGAAGCTCCCGCAGCTGAGCATCCGGAAGCAAACTCCATGTAGCCACAAGACGCACGTGACACTGGTGTTGGAGCAGGAGGAGAAGGAAGACCCAGCTAGTGTCTCGTGGGCCCCAGGGCGTGGGGCACTGAATTTCGAGAGCCTCACCGGGAAGTCCTGCGGGGCCTGGGGCCAGTGCGGTCCAGCCTCCAGGAAATCTCAAAGCTTTGGGCTAGCACCCTCCTTGAGTCCTGCAGAGGGAGTGCGAAGAGTCTAGCCCAAGTCTGTGTTAAAGGGGCAGGTGCACAAGGACAGAGGAACAGCTAAGCAGCACCAGGACTGCGCAATCCACAAACTCCAGATGATGTGGCCTCGGGGCCCCGGCTGTTGCACAGAAATTGAGACGAAGAGAAAACGAGGGGGAGTAAATTAGAAGACATAAGGACAATGGTGTCCATGGGTTTCCGTATGGATGGTGAGCATGTTCAGAAAACACAGGGAGGTGAGCACTGCAGGTGGCAGAACCGGGGCCACTCAGGCCCAGTCAGACCCAGAACCTTGGCGGCAGGGATACCAGCGTGCCCGGCCCGAACAGACTCATGAGGCCAAACGTCTGTCTTGTCTGCTTTCTGGGTCTTTGTTTCATTTCACAACACGCTGAACACAGGAAAGACCACGAGTCCCTAAGATGATAAAGGAAAGGAAAGAGGGGCAGGAGGGGACAAGCACAATCGAGGCCCTGGGACTGTCAGAGGACACCAACTTCAAACTCTGAAAAATGGGGGAAAACAAAGACCAAGTAGCTATTTATTCGGTCTACCCAGTGTGAGGTGTGTTTCCGGGGTGCCAAAGAGCTCTAGCAGGTGAGGGGGGCTCTTCTGCGTCCAGGGGTCCAGCCAGAAGCTCTACCAGCGAAGGCAGGCCCGAAGGGCCGCCCTTTCTGCTGGGCCTCTGGGGCCCTGCCTCACCCCGCTGCTGCGGGGACAACGCGCTTGCTTACTTCGTGGTCCACACTCTCCGTAGCCATGCACTGGTTGTTGGCCAGGGTCGTGATCTCTCGGCTTTTCGGGGTTTCCATCCGGCAGCTACAGAGGGGCACTTCCTGAAGGCCGTCCGTCTCCACCATGTCGGGACCATTAGCCAGCCCTGAAGTCACACGAACACACGTGAGTGTCACCAACAGCACAGCACATGCCCAGACAGGCTTCCACAACATTCAGTGGCACGAAGTCCCCACCTCAAGACGGCAGTCCAGAGAGTGGCCAAGCACATAGTCCTCCGGAACCCTCATGTGCAAGGAAATACAGGCACATCAACGACTTCGCTGGCCCAAGCAGCATGGCCCAGCGGGAGGGTCCGGCTGCCGGCGGCACTGGGAGGGGACCCTCTCCTACGGACACACGGCCAGCCAGGCTCACGGGAACCCCCTCGTTAACCCACGCTCTCAGGAGCCAGGACCCGAGTTCAGAAAGAGACTGTATCTTCGTTACAGAGGATTTTCGCACAAAAAAGCATCCAATACACGTTAAGACCCTGCTCTCCTCACTCGGTTTCAGAGCCGCAGCCACGGAAGAAACATCCGACCCATCTGGGTTTACCAACCCGGACGTCTGCCAGACTGAGGAGAGAGAGCTGAGGGATGCCAGCCCGACAGGGACAGAAGTAGTAAGGGGGACCCAACTTGCTTCCTCCTCATTCTGCACTTCTGAGGAAGACACCCGGGGAGAAGGAGGGCCTGCAGCCCACACCTGAGCTCAGGCAGAGCCAGGCCGGCCTCGAGGGCCGGGGGAGCAGGCTGGCCGCGAAAGGCCCCTCAATCCCGCCTGGCAACAGGGCCTGGCTGCTTCCAAAGGAAGACACATTTCGTGTTCTCCTCTTGTGAGGCAGCCAAAGCAGAAATGGAAGGGGATCGACACCTCCCATGCTCGCCATTAGCGCTCTTAGTTAAGAATAAGGGACTCCTGGGGCGCCTGGGTGGCTCAGTCAGTTGAGTGTCTGACTCTTGATCCCAGCTCAGGTCACAGTCTCAGGGTCATGAGTCCCAGCCTACCCCGGAGCCTACTTAACATAAGAAAAAGAAAAAGAAAAGAAAAACAGGGCGAGAAAACAGACTCTTGTCGCCACATCTACGTACAGGGGCCCACCAGGATGGGAGGACCTGCCCTCACTGTGCACCACCACCCAGAAGCCAGTCCTCACTGGGAGACTCGGGATGCAGGGTCCCCCGGGACTGGCAGCAGGAGCCCGCACGCACATTCTGCCGTGTGACACAGGGTCACCTACACCCCAAGAAAATGACATCCTTCCTTCACGATGAGAGGAAACAGGGAAACGGCGAGCTAGAACTAATGTGAGCATTACCGCAAGGTTAAAGCTGGGAGAGCCCTGACGAGTCTGCTTACAACTGCGTCCTGCAACGAGGAAGGGGCCGGCCAGCATGGCGGGGGCCGCCGCGAGGAGGAGTGAGGGCCCACGGACAACGCGGCAGTGGCTCAGACGCCTCCCCAGCACGGGGTGTGCCCCCCTTTCCAGCACTGGGAGCCACCAGGGGCGCCAAAGGAATGGCTCAAGAGAAACCCACCAAGTGCCTGCTGCCACTGAGCTCTGGCTCCCTGCAAAATCCCCTCAGCACCCACTCCTGGCCTCCCCCTCCCGTCATCTGCCGGGACCACGGTGTCTGCACTACAGCTCGGCAGACCGAGCGGCAAAGATGCCAAGAAGGACGTGCGAGCAGCTAATTCTGATGGCGCACGAACATTCTGCAGGCGCAGGCCGGGACCCTCTGGACTCGTGACCTAGAACCATCAGCGGCCCTCCGCGCGCATCACCGGAGCACACCCCCAGGCCTCCAGCGAGCTGTCCCTCCCAGCCAGCCTCAAGCTCCACAACGGCCTCCCCTGTGTCCAAAACTCACATGGCAGAGAAGGCCGGGAAACAAATGCAACGTGTGTCTTCAACACACGGATTCTCTAAATCCAAAGTACGACTGGGCAGACCAGTCCCTGACTGATCAATCAGTGGTCACAAACCAAGAAAGACGAAGTGTCGGAAGTCAGCTTACAAAATACCACAAAATCGCAGGGGGCCGCCTCTTTCTCCTCCTACTCCTCTAACTTGGCTCCCACCCCTCTGGCATTTACTTTTACCAAAAAAGAGAATATAAACACATAACGCACAACCTCCCGGTGCTCAGCCAACAAATCAGGGCGAGCCCAAGGTCACTGCGCTTCTGAGCGACAGGAACCCCCACTGTGCTCCCCACGGTCTCGTCCCCTCCAACCACTAGGGCACAGCAGAGGGGCAATGCGGTTCAAGGAAATACTAGTCCCAGCTGACATCCGATCTGTGCCTTCCTGGGACAAACCTAAAAGCAGGTCTAGAAAAATCACCCTTCGTGAGGAAAGCAGGAGGAGGCCACACCAACAACGTCGGGACACCAGAGAGGCGTTCTCCTCTATTTCGTGCAAGAAGGAGGAGCAGTTTCTCCGATGGACATGTCTAGACCGTGCCTGAGGCTAAAGATGTGATTTCCCACACTAAAGAGGTGAGCTACATCTCTCCAGTGTTCAAGACCTCGAAGTCCAGTTACTGGTCCTCTGAGGACTGACAGGTTAAACCCGTGCGGCAGCACACAGCCCACAACTGCAAGGTCCGTGGGGAACGTCAATCACTTTGGGACTGGACGTTTTCGCCATACTACCCTTTAGGTACATTTTCCAAAACAGTCAATGATTAGTTACTTTCCATCAATGAAAGGTTTTTAAATGGTTCAAGGAGAATAAACAGTGGTGGAGAGAAAGCCCCGCACCACTCGGGCCAGCCAACTGTGCCCACCCGCAGCGCTGCAGGCCCAGACCCACACCAGGTGCGCCCTTCGTTCCAGCACAGAACACACCAGAACACCAGTCACACCCAGAGTCAGACAATGGCAAAGCCATGCTGTTCAAAACTGACCCACAGCGCATCTTCCGAGACGCAGCCGGGGCAGGAGAACGCCTTTCCGCAGGAACCCTACAGAAAAACGCGGCCGGCTCGGGACATGCTGTACGAGCTGAGCTCGTGTGAGACGTCTCGGTCCCGTGCTGGGGGTGACCGGGCAGATGCACCCCAGTGCGTCCAGTCGGCCACCTCTCAGGGATGCAGCTAACGGGACATTTCATTACGGCCCACCAGGGGGCATCACATTAACACGAGGCCACCCCCAGCGAACAAAGAGCAAGACGGGGCCCAGCCTGGCCACAGCACAGACGGTCACCTTCTGCTTGCGAGGGCAGTGTCCCCTTGACCCGGAGATCCAGGGAGTCCAGGGAGACTTCCATGTAGCCCGTGCTGTCTCCCGGGGCCGTCTGCTCGGCGCTTCCCGAAGACGACGTGTACGCGTCCGAACCTGCGTTCAAAAGGGCCCCGTGAAACGCTGCCCCGGCCGCGCCTCTCCAGCAGAGACCACGGGGAGTGCCAAGTCACCCAGTCCAGACGACACACTCTGAACGCCACCCCGTCCAGGACGCTGTGGCCTCGCCCACTTTCCTTCTGTGCCTCCCTCGGCTCAGCCCCCATCGCCACTGACCCCTCACAGGGGAGGGGCAGCTGCATCATGAAACACGAGGAACTGACCCGTGGAGACCTCCTGCTCTGCAGCTACACCAGTCAGATAAAGGCTGACACCACAATCAAGGAAAGGTTAAAAACATACTCTATAAATGTTCTGTAACTGCTACCTTAAAAATAAAACAAAATTCTGATTTGCGGGTTTGAAAGACCAGCTGATGTCAAGGAGCTGGAAGCCGCCCCACGTGCGGCGCTGCAGGGAAATGTGCCCAGTCCCGCAGACCGGGGAGGTCGGGGTCACCGGGACAGGACGCGAGGCCGTGGGCACGCACCCGCCCGTCACACGCAGTGCTTTCCGAAGGGCATGACGCACCAGAGGGCAATGTCATCTGAATACAATGGAGGGGCCTGGGACACGGGCGCTGCCCACACTCGGGCCTCCTCTGCCCTCGAGGCCCGTCCCCATTCCCGGAGAACCCACAAGGGCCCTTGCTGCCGTGAGCAGACGTCACCGAGGAAGCCTGGGAACAGGACACACTCGCTCAGTGCAGCACGTAACACCAGCAACAGGCAGGTGCCTGTTCCTCCCAGCCAAGCTTCGAAGTATGCGTCTCCGGTGACCACCATCAGGAGCAGTGACACGGAGCACGGTGGCAGCCGGGACCCGGGACTGCACGCTGCCTTCTGCACCTGTGCTCAGGGACAGACCGGAGGAAGCCACCACCGCGCGAGTCTGCGCACCACCGCACGTGTGAGGACAGGAGTGGGCCGGGCAACTTTAAACACCTTCCAGAGAAAGAAAACCGGAGCCCCTATGTGACTAAACGCTCAAGCACACATCGCGCACGCGTGTCCCAAGCCCACCCACGTGTCTGTTCGCCGGCATAAAAGCCACATAGGCTGCTCAGCCATGGCGTAGAGAAAAGGAAACGGAGCTCGCGGGAGGCTCGTGGGCTCCGCAGACAGCGCTCATCTGTGCTTCAGGGGACGGCTCTGCCCCCCGCCATCCACTCAGCAAACCCACTTGGGCAGCAGAGGGCTGGAGAAGAACAGCTCGTGTGGGGCTGTGGTGGTCCGAGCGAGCTCCGTGGCCCCAGGGTGCTGGCGCAGAGATAAACAAGCAAATGCAACAGCCCACACGTCCATTTCCAACAAGGGTTCGAACGGTGACACTGAGAAACAAGTCAGATTAAGCCACGGGGCAGGAACAACCGGGCATCCACACGCGAGGGCACGGCGCGGCCACACCGCACGCGTGTGCAAAGCTGAATGGGTCAGAGACGCACGCGAAGGCCTAACGCTGTGGGACTCCGGGAAGAAAACACACGGCAGCATCTTTGTGTCCTGGCTTAGTTTAAAGGGTTTCTGGGATCATGAAAAGCAAGAATTTTGAAAGAAAATAATTCGTAAATTAGACTTTAACAAACTTTTTAAAGCCTTTACTAGATACAGGTATGTGCAAAATGTGTACATGACAAAGACTTGGACCTGGAATATTGCAAGAGCCCTTCCAAGTCAGTGAGGAAGTGTACTAACTGATTTTTAAATGAGCAAAACAGAGAACCCTTTGCAAAAAACACACACGGCCACGGTGCGCAGCCTCACTCCTCCACTAGGTGAGCGCGACCGGACGGCACAGCAAGGCGGGCGGTGCCCCAGCAGCACGGGGACCAGAGACGAGCCCTGACAAGTGCCGCAAGGACAGAGGAGCAGAGCTCCCGCAGAAGAGGGCGGCACTCGGGCGTCCTGCTGAAAACCGCTCAGCAGTTTCCTAAAAGTCAGACATTAGTATACAAGTCAGCCGTCCACTCCTAAATATTCACCCAAGGTACTGGAAAGCATCTGATCAGTCAAAACTGTATACAAATGCTCGTAGCAGCTTGATCTGTAAGAAACAAAAACGGGAGGGGGCCCAAATGTCCCTCAATGGGTGAAGAATGAACCGGGAGAGCCATCCACAGAACAGCCCCAGCCGAGCACCCACTGGCACCACGGTGCGGGCGCCTCACACGGGCACGAAGCACACAGACGGGAGAAGGGCGCCCACCCGAGCAGCCGCCCAGTGCTAACCCGCAGAGAGAGCTTTCAGCGGAGCAGCCTAGGGACGGCGAGGGTCGGCCGGGGAGAGGGAAAGGTCCCCAAGCGGCAGCAGGGGCACCCGCGACAGTAACTGCTGAGGTCCCGTGGTCGTACACGTGTGAACGCTCACCACCTTGCACCTGAATTACCTGCACTCTACCGCATGCCAGGTCTGCAGTGAGGCCGTCGGAAGTGACCCCTGGCCCACCGGGTCTGCTCACCTTCTGGATTTCAGGGTCATCTCTCTCCCTGAATCCCCTTTAGCCAAATTACTTCCAGAACAGGGGAAACTGACCGAAGGGCTAGAAGCTGCTGTGTGGACCCGGCCACCGCCCACACCCGACACCAAGGGTGGCCACGGTAACCGTACAACGCTCAGAAGCCACGGACGCCCGGTCACACAGGGCGGAGGACGAGTCATGCCCATCAAGTCCATGCTCCACAATGGACCGGCAGCGGGGGGTTTGCCAGAAGGACGCCACGTGACAGTCACCTGAGTGGCTCCCGTCAGGTCATTCTTGTTTCCCCTTGAAACGGTGCAGCCCCTTTTTCAAATGAAATCCTACACGGAACCCCAACCCCACCGCGGGACGGCCGCCCGCGGGCCCACCCCGCACCCCGACAGCCCTCGCGCGCGGACCCGTCACCCCGCGCACCGCTCGGCTTCTTTCTATTTCTCCGCCTCCGCTTCCTGGCCGGCTTGATCCAAGGGCTGTCGGGCTTTCCTCTCCTCTTGAGAAACTTCTTCCTGATGCTGGATTCCGAACTCTGAGAGCCAAAGGGGCAGGAATAGAAAGAGCAAAGCATGGGAGCTCCTGAAAGCAAAAGGGACTACAAGTTCTGTTTTCCTGCCAAATAAAATACCTGCTATATCTTGATTCTTCAACTAGAAGATTAATTTCACTCTCAGACATTTTCCTGGTCCCATTCTTAAAAATACTCATGTTTTCCCCTAAATCACACTAAGGTGTTATTTTATAGGAAAGAAAAAAAGAAAAGACAAGCCAAGAAAATTTAAGTGGAATTTATAAATCTTACTCGAATTTGGCACAAAAAAGAATGAGAAAGTTCTCCTCAGGAACTAAATAAACAAGTGAGCTCAGTGAGAATCCACTGTTCGTCATACGCCTGCATTCACTCTGCTCGCGAGAAAAGGACACTCAATGCCTCACTCTGCTTCAGAACCTACGTCCACATCAATTATCTACATGGAGAACAAGGACAGGAGTTATAATTGATTTACAGTATTTTAAGACTTTTATGACCCTCTGTCTCTAAAACCTCAGATGCGGAAATGGCATCAGACAGACCCGAGCAAGGACGGGCCGCACTGCTAACCGGTCTAGAACAAGGATCTCACGACCCACCCCACCCGGCCCCGGGATACACAGAGAAGCTGAAAAGAAACTATTCACAAGACCGGAGACACTCCCGCTGTCCGGGGTGGCCGGCACACACGGGCTCCTCTGCTGCCTCACGAGCAGCCCAACGCACCCTGCGCTCCACTTCCTCTGCCTCGCCCCTGCGTCCTTACTGCCAAATCGCAGACCCAACGTCCACAAGCGCTGCCCCCAAGCTCACTGTCGCTTCAACCTGCCATTCCAGAGAAAGGGCAGCTTGGCGCCAAACCAAGCGTCCCTTCGAAGTCCTCGTCTCCTCTCCCTACACAGCACAGTGATGCGAGGGACCAGTGCCTCCCTCCCGGGAGCACTGTTCGGCTCGTGTGACCCTGCCCGGTCTCACATCGACCCCTCCTCCTCTGCTGAGAGCTCACCTGGGGGAGCTTCCTGGGCCCCACCCTGAGGTCCGCACGCTTCCCCATCTCCAAGGCCCTGCTCCCCCGTTCCCACAGACCCAGTCCCCCTGCCCTCTGACCCCTCACGTCCATGTGACACCCAGCCCACAAAAGGTCCTGCCGGCTCTACACTGGATACCTCGAATCCTTTCTCACGTGGGTCATAGGGCAGAACCACGGCCACTGTCCTTGCTGCCAATCCCCACCCACGCCGGCGCCCCTCACACCAGAGCCCCGCCCTCCCGCTCCCGGCCCTGCCTGCCCGCCGAGCCCGTCTCCTTCGGCTCTCCGCCCGGAGGTCTTTCTCATGCTCCTTCCCGGGGTGCAGGACGAGATCGGCCATCACGGCCCCGGGGTCCAGGCACGCACTCGCGGTGCCGGCCGAGCGGAGGGCTGGACGGACGACAGAGCCTCCTGCCGTGCTCTGCCACTAGACACGAAACCAGAGTGCGGGGCTGGGTTACCAGATCAGACTCATCGCCATCCTCGTCCTCCTCCCCGGTGCCGGCTGACTCCTGCTCCTCTTCAGACTCGCCGTCCGTCTGGCCAGACACACAACAAGCCAAAAAGAAAACACAACTAATGAGACCCTTCAGCGGAGGTGACTTGGGAAAACCACACGTGGTACCGGAGACACCGGCAGCGGGCAGTGGAGATGCACGGGCGCAGGCGGGGTGCGGGGACACGACTCGGGGCTGTGTCCGTGAAGTGGCCGGTGCCAGCTCCTCGGCCTGCCTGTCCCCCCGACCCCGGAGCCCGGACCCCCGGCGGGCTGCTCCTCGGCCGTATTTCGGCGCCGACCCGGAAGGCAGCCCCTCGGCGTGTCCGCGACCGTCGACTGCTCGCCGAGGGCTCGTGCACGTGGGCCACTCTACGTGTAGCAGAATTCAATGAAGAAGTACAACACACAGTAAAAAGATTGCCAGAGGCCAGAAAATAATACAGAACGCAAAACCTACCCTCGAACCCGCCCGAGAGCCCAGCTCAGCGCCCAGGCCCGTCACGCTAGCGCCGCTCACACGCCCCCGGCCGGGGCTCGGCGCGAACGGGCCTGAACACGGAAGCGTGACTCTGCGGGCCGGCCCGGCACAAACACCACTTTGCGAGTGAAACTTTCTTCTCATTAAGCATACATTTTGGAATTACCTCCGTATCAAAGCAATGTAGATACCTCGTTTGTCGTTGTCGTGGTCGTGTTTATCTCTTCTATTCACACAGGTAAGACCTGAATATGTTTTCGATGCAAAAACACTAAAATACTCGGGTATCCGTTCACCCCTTCACCGCGCACCCCGAGGCAGGGATGTGGCCGTGCACAGCCTCAGCCTGGCTCTTGAGCGGCTGCACGCACAGGCTCCCTAATCGAGGCACACCCCTACCAGGTCCACACTGAGGCTGCATTTTACACAAAGATCCCCCAGGACAAAGCAACAGACACACTCCTCTCACAAGTGTGGAGTTCCAAGACTGCTGCCATCAGCAATGCCCAAAGGCGCCACCGGCCTCCAGAGGGGTTGCATGACCACTTTGGTCTTCGCTCCCCAAGGACACAAGGAACTGAGTAACTTCTGTAACTTCACAGACTTTCCTACTTCTTCCACTTTGTCCCCTGTGACCAAACCCTCGGTCCATACTGCTATCGGGTCCTTGTTTTAGTCATCAGCAGAAGCTACACACATGTAAGACAGCAAGGCTCTGTCTATCAAATATGTTGTATTTTCCCTATCAAGGGCAGCTTTGCTTCTGCTCTTTCCTAAACAAAAGTGCTGAGACTTTACCTGCACAAGGCAAACCTCTCCATCTTTCTCTTTGTGGGTTCTGGGTCTGTGTCTGGTACTAGAAGGTCTTCCTTATTTGAGATTAGAAAAACAATTTCTAACATTTTCTTCCACAGTTCAGTAGTTTATGCTGACACTTAACAGCTTCACTGAAATATAATTTACCTACTCTAAAATTCATGCTTTTACAGTGTACAGTCCAGGGGCACCTGGGTGGCTCAGGCAGTTAAGTGTCCGACTCTTGACGGCAGCTCAGGTTAGGATCTCACGGTGTGGGTCTGAGCCCTGGGGTGGGCTCCACGCTTGGCACGGAGTCTGCTTGAGAGAAATTCTCTCTCTCCGCCCCCCACCCCTCCCTCTCCTCTCTTTTTCAAATAAAATCTTAAAAAAAAAAAAAAAAGCATACAGTTCAGTGTTTTAGTATATTCCCAGTAGTGCAACCATCACCACTATCCAGTTCCAGAGTAGAATCTACATTTCCCGTGGGACATGATGCGAGAGTTCCCCTCTATTTTTCCTCCAAAAGATCAACTGTTCCAATAACATTTACTGAAAAGTTCACGATCCCTTGACCACAAACTAAAAACCCATCCTTAAAACAAAAATTTTAAAATAAAAATATAAACCCCATCCTTACAAGTGAACTATATGTTCATATACATAAAGGTTCATTATGGGTTTCCTGTTCCACTCACTCAATGCTTTCCCATTCCTGCACAAATCCCCATTTAATCCATCTCCAGTCGTTCTAACCGCAGTTTTTTCTCCCCGTGCTTGCTGCACACAACTCCCACGTCAGCTGTTGTACAGAAAAGTCCTGTGAGGGTCTTGATGAGAGCTATTCTGGACTTACAGGCAATGTGGGGAGGATGAAACAATGATCTTCTCATTCAGACAAGTAACCGGCCTTCCCTCAGGCAAACAAGGAGTTTTCCCTCAGATAAACAGGTCTTCCCTCAAGCAAGGGGTCTTCCCTCAAGCAAGGGGTCTTCCCTCAAGCAAGGGGTCTTCCCTCAGGCAAACGAGGGCTCTTCCCTCAGGAAAACAGCAGGTCTTCCCGCAAACAATGGCTTTTTTCTCAGACAAATAATAGGTCTTCACTGAACCTATGTCTCCTTTCCAACCTCTTTCAGGAAAGTTTCCGTTTTTTCTTCTAGGGAACTGACATTTCCTATTAAACTTATTGCTAAGTACCCTGGTGATACTAAAGACTTACAGCTAAATTTTAGGTGTGATACGTGATTTTGCTCTTAGAGTCCTTTTCTTTTAAAGATCCATATGGAAATGATTTGCTTCAAGACAATCCACGTGTGAATAAGCAAGACTGGCCAGATGTTGACAACTACTCACTATTATCTATATGTTTGCATAGCTTGACATTTTCTAGTAGAGAAGTTAAAAAACAGCCCTAGACGTTATTGCTATCACTGACACCGCCGTCGTTACATTCTCTAACTGGCTGTTGCAGCGACACAAGAGAAGGGGTGGTTTTGCGTCCTGATGACACTAAGTTCAGCTCACTAGCTGTAATAGTTCCTCAGCTGATTTTCTTGAATATTTTAAGACATGATTATATTCTTGGCAAGCTCTTCTCCCTTGTCCTTTTAAATATTAATGTTCCCTTCTGGTTCTCTCTCATCTTACAGCACCACAACAAGAATCCTCAACAGTGCGGCACCCATGTTAGGGGAGAAAGGAGCAATTCCTCCCTCTTTTTATTATTGACATCAGGAATGTCTTAAAACGTTCACCACTAAGTAACCCTTTTTCCCTTTTTTTAAAGGATTCTGATCTCTTTAGCCAGGTTTATTTAATATAAGCTACTTTTAAATACCACTGGGTAGTTTGTATTTTTAAAAAGATTGAGTGATGTGGGGCGCCTGTGTGGATCAGCCTGCCTTCGGCTCAGGTCATGATCCCAGGGTCCTCGGATCAGGTCATGGTCTCAGGGTCCTGAGGTTGAGTCCCGTGTCGGGTCCCTGCTCAGTGGGGAGCCTGCTTCTCCCTCTCCCTCTGCCCCCTCAGCTCGTGCTCTCTATCTCAATAATAAAATCTTAAAAGGAAAAAAAAAAAAAAGACAGTATCCAAATGGCAGATAAACATGTAAAAAAAAGCACCCAACCTTCTTGGAAATCAGGGAACTGTGAATGAGAACTATAAGACAACACCGCTGCGCTCACTGGCTGGGCGACGCCGAGGATGTCAAGCCAGTGGGACTGGAGGACGCTCAGGCTGCGTGGCTGCTAGGGGAGGGCTGTATGGCCCTGCCTACCACTGGTCACGTGACATGGCAACCCCAATGGGGGTGTGCCCCTAGGGACACAGAGGAATGCTCACAGCAATGTCATCTGTAAAGGCCCCAACTAGAAACAGCCCAAATGTCCATCTACAGTGGAACAGATATATAAATTTGAACAGTCATCTAAAAAAATACTGTACCGTAGCACAGTACAGTACTCTTGAACATTCTGGTCTCAGAAACCCTTCACTCTATTAAAAATTACTGAGAATATGGGCGCCTGCTTGGCTCAGTGGGTTAGGCCTCTGCCTTCGGCTGAGGTCATGGTCGCAGGGTCCTGGGATCGAGCCCCACATCGGGCTCTCTGCTCAGCAGGGACCCTGCTCCCGCCCCCCCCGCCCCGTCTCTCTCTGCCTACCTCTCTGCCTGCTTGTGACCTCTCTCTCTCTGACAAATAAATAAATAAAGTCTTTAAAAAAAAATTACTGAGAATGATAAAGCACTTTTGTTGATGTGGCTTACGTCTACTAACACTACTACTGTACAGATTTAAATTGAGAAATGTTTAAACCACAATGTAACTTCAATGAGTGAGAGGTACAACAGTAAATAGTCTTAGCATCATGACAATAATAGTTTTGACTATTTGACCCATGAAGGGGTCCCCTCAGAACACTTCATGATCCACTTCATAATCCACTATGCATAACAATGAAAACGAACCATATAAACTTCACAAACGTAATACTGAGTAAAAACGAGTCACACTCCAAAAAAGGAAAACATACACTTATTCACACGAAGCATGGAAACCAAGAAAACAATTCTTCGGGGACTGGGAGGGCCCATAGGGGAGGCTGGGACAGACGACCCAGGCCTGTGAGCATGGTGGCAGCGCACAGGGGCAGTCACTCTCTGCTCAGTGAACTGCTCCTTGTCACAGCTGAAATCATAAAGTCATCCCCCAAATCCAAAAACATACAGCTGAACTTAATAAAATGCTAGTATTTGTCATTTGATCTGTTACTGTAATAAGTCTTACAACAGGCTTCCTGTAACAAACCAGTGTCTTCCCCGGGGAAGCCCCACCTTCTTCCCAACCGCTGTTGTGCAGATACACAGTTGTGTCTGACCAAGACGGTCTCAGGGCTGAAAGTGAGCTTGGCCTCAGAAGGCACTGGTGTGCGCCCCCATCTTTCTCCGCTGTCGGAAGCGGCCCGCACAGCAAGCCCGCCACTACTCACTACTACCGCTGATTTATTCAGATTTGTTCCTGTTCTCTTACTCTGTTTCCCACTTGGCCACACTGCCCTTGTGATTCTACTTTTACTTGTTTCTTGATTCTTTTTGTTGGCTTAATATCCGTTTAATTCTTCCAGTTACACCAATGTACAGAGTTACTCAGTATTACTCTGCGTCCAGATTCTCTTGGGAAGAGGAGAATCCAGAAACACAGTCAACTCTGTACACGCCATATGGTGTTCAATGAAAGTGACATTTTACATCATCAGGGGAGAGAAACGTTCAGTCAATAAACGGTGCTCACAGAATGTGGCTAAAAATTTGAGGGAGGCCAAGGGACCCTGACCTCACATTTTGCCAAAAAGCTTTACTGAGATAGAATCCATATACCATAAAATATACCCATTGTGAGTATATCTACCATGTATTTTATCCCAAAACAAACGTACATGAATCAAGTATTTACACATAAAGAATGAAACCAATGAAGTATAAGAAGACAGCTTATGTCAATTTGTTCTAAGTCACCAGTGAAAAGCATCTACTCATCATCTCTGGAACCCAGAAATCATAGAGACTAGCATCCGCGGCTTCTGACACGAGACAAGACGCCCCCCAAAACTCTGAGAGCTGGAAGGAAAGGCTAGAGCTGCAGAGCACAGCACTTTGACTCAAAATGTAAAAAGTTAATCCACAAAATTACACATTTCACACAGGTCACTATTCCAAATGAACTCACCTGGAACGCGTCTGCCTACCGTTAGTCTTAGAAGACCTCATCAGATACAAAAGCCCCTGTACATAGAGATGGTCCGAAGCGCTCTCAAGAACAGTAGAGCACACAGAGCAGTCACGCCCACTTCCAGACGACCGCCGGATTCTCAACTCCTCCTGCCCCGCCTTGTCTGCTGCGTCCCCCTCCGAACTGAGAGCACAAACACGCGCCCAGAGCTTAGCATCAGCTCAGGAGCTACGTTCCGCTCATGTCTGCACCCAGGGACCCTGGAGCCGCTGCCCAGTGCTGAGCCCCCGGGGCGCCGGCAGACAGTGACTGGGACCGAGCCAGCACACTGACCCCTCCCGGAGCACATCCTCGGGCAGACTGGGAAGACGTGAGCGAGCGGTGTGCACGCGGAGGACACGCATGGCACGCCGAGAGACACCTGGCGTGCAGACCGCACACGGTCTCCTCACAGGTCCGGTCAGCAGCCCTGGGCGCTCATTCCCACCAGGAAGAAGAGCCCTTCCCAGTGTCAGTGCCTCCCGTGCAGGACGACGGCCCCCGTGGCGTGCCTGGGACGGAACAAGGTCAGTCACCCCAAGACCAGTGACAGGTAGCTGCCGCAGGTGCACACGCAGCCCTCAGGGCATTCCTGTCTGTCAACCTGAACAAGCTCCAGAGCTTCACGTCCAAGAGCGCTGCACAGGAAGACGGACCCTCCTCCGAGGAAAAGAAATCTAAAACTTCAAAAATCTAAAACTTCAAAAACTGAAAATCTGAAAAAAAGGAAGAATCTAGAACTTCAACAGGATGCAAACACCTAAGTCTGAAGGTCACAGGGAAATGACTGGGGTCCAGACGGGCCAGGCTGCCCCTCGCAGGACCAGAGGCCCACCATCTGCAGCCCCTCCCCGAGAGGGCGGGCCAGGCCTACCTTCTGGGTGCGGTCAGTTTCCGATACGCTCCCCCCCTTAGAGGTCCTGCTGTCTTCCGCGGGAAATGCGGCAGCCTGCTCGGCCCCCTGGTCCTCATCCTCGTCAAGCTCCTCCGACTCGTCCTCCTCTGAGTCCAGCTCCAAGCTTTCCCCATTCACATGAAGGGTGCTGGCGCCCAGGTCCTTGTCGCCCTGGAACACGGGCAAGAGCACAATGTCACCCAGAACCCCACGTCAGGAGCAACCTGCCAGCTCCCACCAGGGCATGGCCTGCGAGGTACAACACAGAGAATCTGCTACTGGGGCAAGAGCCAGGAAGGGGTGAGGGATGAGGGGTCAGGGAGCACCGGGCAGGAGGCCGCGCCCCAGAAAGAGGTGCCTCAGAGCCGGGGTTCCTTCCAAAGGGACCGAGGTCAGCAAATTACGGACAACCTCACGTGGCGCTCTCGCGGTCAGAGAGGTCCCGACACAGACGCGGCTTCCCAAGCACACGAGCGGACAGCACGGGCCTTACCTTGGAGCCCGCAGTGGAATGAGTTATACTCTTAAACATCTCAATCACCGTCCTCTGTTTTAACACTTTGGTCTTTTTCTTAGGAACCAGGCTATAGGTTCCCATTCTCCGTTTTTTCTTCCGAGACACTGCAGCTGCTAAAACAAAAGGCAAGCAAGCTAAAAAAAAAAAAGTCAAAAGGGGACAAGAAAGGAAAAGAAATACCATTCAAACGTTTTTAAAGGTGACAATTCACAACACCTGATTACAAAACTCATCAGCCGGCCACAACAGTGACAGGCTTGCCTTACTTGTCCTAAGTTGCACAGAGAAAGCGGATAATCGCTCCACTCACAATAAAACGCCCAGCTGCCGGGACGGCAGACAGGACCACCCCGCTACAAGCAGAAGTGCGAGGAGGACCCCCGGCCGTGGGAAGCAGGGCCCCGGGGCGCCTCCCACACCCAGGCCCCTGCCTCGGGACGGCCCCGTTCCCAGGACGAGTGCGGCTGCAAAGGCAGAGCTGAGGAGAACAGCGGCCTCGCCGCCCGTCACTGGGATGGGCCTCGTCTGTCTCCCCGACAGACCCCCCCCCACGGCGAGGAGCGAACCGCACGGTCTCTAGATGCGCCCACCTTGAAAGGAAGTGTGGCCGTGCAACACCGGCCAGTCTGTCCTCTCCTGGACCCTTTCCCCAGCACCGTCCACCTCCCCCAACCGTCCACCGACTGAGGGAAAGGAGTCCTTGAAGCAAACCACGCAGTTGCGTGAGGCCGAGGAAGGCACAGGACAGGAAAGAGCGAACAGCTGGGGCTCCTGGGGACTCGCGGCTCTCGACCCTGTTCTAGATAAAGCAGCTCCAGGTTGACTGACTTTAGGGAAGGGGCTCTCTATAATACTTTATTTTTTGAAAAGTTCCAGGGTTTTAAAAAACCTGAAAACCACTTAACAGAGGCACTGGACTAAAGGGCTGGAGAACCTATGGTCCGCTCCGTTCTCACTCCACAAAGCGGAAGAAGAGAGCGCTACCGAGCATGCGTGAGCGGGGACTCCGCCACTGCAAGGGCCACGCAGACAGCCCCATGAGCACGTGGCATCGAGGACACCAGGTGTGTCTGGGCCCCAGCCCCAGGGCCACAAAGGGCATCCCGGGCAACCACCCACGCAGCCCTGCACTGTGTTCACTGGGGTGGTCACAAGGGACCCAGCTCTGTCCGTCTCATACTAGAGCGGGGCGCGACTGGGTGACACACAGGGGTGTGTGCGGGCTGGATGTACGCCCTGTACAGTCACAGGGAGGGGAGCGAGACGCGCTCTGCAGCCCCACAGCGAGTCTGTGCGGCCTTCCTACTTGCGTTGCGGCAGGATGGAGGCTAACAGAACCTCTGGGGCCATCAGCACAGTAATTCAGAATACGAGTCGAGATGACCTGAAATCGTACGTGCGAACGAGCTGCCTCCAACACTGCCTCAGCCCCAGGGGAAGACAGCAGGGCAGGCCGGGGAAGGAGGGAGGTCTGAAGAAAGCAGACCGAGGTGGTCTAAAAGCGGGACACAGTCACCGAGGGCCACGTCCACACAAGGCCTGTCCATCCCAAGACACCCGACCGGCAGGAGGAGCGCCACCCCCCAGGCAGGCTTTCTGTATTCCCCACAATGCTGACAGGCGCACGAGCGGTCCTGTCTTAAGGCGAGCCGGCTGTGATGGCGCTTCCCTCCGTAGGAGACACCTGCAGGCATGGAAGTTGTGATTTTGGTACCCTTCCTGCGAGGGGACAACACCAGGAGGGCTGGACCTGTGTGAAGATGTCACAGAAAGGGCCTTTCTGCACCGGGAGAGTCATCTCGTCTCTGCAGGAACTGTGGGTGTCTCAGAGGCTCCAGAGGAAGGAGCCTCGCTTGAGATACACCCACCCCAGCAACCTCCCTGTGGGGCCACTCGCGAGCCCCACCTCCTGCAAAGGCCCCCACAAGACGCCAAGTGCTCACCCGTCCCCGCAACTGACCCTGAACAGAAGCCGGCTCAGAAGAGCGAGAAGCACCCGTGGGAAGTGGCTGGTAACGGAACCGAACCAGCCCTCTCCACGGCCTCACCGCAAAGGCCTCCACGATCCACCGCGGGCTTCCACATCACTTGTTTTACAAATGGTGGGAAGTTCTCAAATCTATAGAGTTTTCTACCCAGTTAGAACAAGGGAATAAGACTTAACGAAAACAGGATTCATTCTGAGTTTGACAACAAGTGTAGAAAGCAGTGCGGGGCTTAGTCCCGTTTCTAGAACAGAGGTCGGGCACGCTCGGCAGTCTCGGGTGAGCACAGAGGGCCCAGGACTCCGACCGCCGCTCGCCTCGGGCACACACGCACCGACAGCCAACACGCGGCTAGTCTCCCAAGGTGTAGGTCTGTAACGCGCCATCAGAGAGCCAAGACCACCGCTGGGTCTCCCTATTACCTGTCTGTGACTTTGTGGTGGCCGCGTAGCACTGGTTTTGAGGTAGTGACTGATGAAGGGGTGAGAAGGGGGGTAAAAGCTGCTGTCGTCCAAAATCAGAAAGAGTTTTGTTGGTCTCCTCTTTCGGCTCCTCATGGTCTCGAGCTTCTCGAACTTCTCTGGGATCCTTACTGGCTGCGTGCTTCAAAACAAAGACAATTAATAACTGTAATTACACACGAGCAAGTGGTCACGGAGACAACAGCCCCCGAAAGGCAGCTCCTTTCCTCAAAACCTTGCCTTGCCCAAGAGAGGAGATAAGCAAGAGGAGACCAAGTAGAAAGCTTCCTGTCATCACGGGGCCCCCGGCCCTGACGCACACGCCCGGCCACGCCCTGGGTGACACACGCACCGTCTAGAAGCTAAATACAGCGCTGACGACGCCGGGGTCCTAATGCGGCAATGAACCTGAAATACCACACGCCTGGCCCCTCACAGGAGAAGCCCGTAACTGCTGCCTTAGGTCAATGTATCAGCAATAAAGTGTTTCCACGGTCATTTCCACGGCTGCACGTGCAACACCTCCCCCACAACAGACTCCGCTTTCAAAGTTATCTCCTGCTCAGTTTTACCACTCTCCTAGGTCTGTCTTCAGTCTCGGCCTTCTGCGACCCCGGCAGCCCGCAGTGCTGCCGCTGACCCCCTCGTGCCCATTAGCAGTGCCGCCTTCATGCCAGACCGCCTAGACACAACTGACCCTAACCCTCCGCCAGCGTCTCTAAGATCACCTGCAGCCTCATGAGAGCCGGATCTCCTATCAAATTCCATTTAACCAGCTTTCATCACACACACAGTAGGCGCACTCAGCAGCAAAGAACAGGCATCCCTCAGTCAGCGGCGCCGGGCAAAGGGGGACTCCACACGCAGAGGAATGCAGGGGGACCCTCACCTGACGCCGCGCACAAATACTGACTCAGAAGGGATCAAAGATCTAGAACCACAAAACTCTTGGAAGCAGGAGGAACGCTTCACGACACGGAATCTGGCAACGATTTCTAGACAGGACACCAAGAGCAGAGGCCACAAGAACAACAAAAACTGACGAATCAGACTTTATGAAAATTGAAAATTTCTGTTCATCAAAGGACACAATCAATAGAATGAAGAGGCAACCTACAGATTGGGAGAAAATATCTGCCAGTCATTTGCATATCTGATAAGGGATTAATATCCAGAACATAGAAAGAACTCCTAAAAATCAACAACAGAACAAGCAACCTGATTAAAAACTGGGAAAAGCATCTGAACACACATTTCTCTGAAGAAGACACGCGCCGCACACATGAAAAGATGCTCAGCATCACCGGTCGTCAGGAAAAGGCACATCAAAACCATAACGAGGCATCACCTCACACACCGGGAGGGCAACTACGAAAACAACAGAAGACGAGGCTGGGGAACTGCCGGTCGCGCCTCAGTTAAAAACAACAAACGCTGGAAAGGGTGTGCAGAAGCCAGAACCATGGTATGCTGCAGGGCGGGGAGGGGGGGGTGAAATGGTGCCGCTGCTATGGAAAACAGTTTGGCCGTTTCTCAAAAAGCTAAGCACAAAACTCGTGGGATCCGGCAATCCCATTCCAGGCATTTACCTCAAGAACGCCGAGCGGGTCTCCGAGAGCCTGCGCGCCCGACGGCTCGCGGCAGCGCCACCAGCCGAGGGACGGGAGCGGCCCGAGCGGCTACCGACAGGCCCACGGGTGAGCAGGACGCGGCCCGGCCACACCTCGGACCGTGACTCCCCCTTAAAAAGGAGGGGATCCCGGCACCCGCGGCCACGGGGGCGGAGCTGGAGGCCGCGGTGCCGAGTGCGGTCAGCCCGGCACGGACGGACCGGTTGTGTGTCGTGGGCGGAGACACCCAGGAGGCCGGAGGAGTCGGACACAGACGCGCCGCGGGGGTGCCGGGCGCAGGGTTTACGGGGACAGAGTCCAGCCCGGGAAGATGGACGAGCTCTGGGGACGGACAGGGAGGACGGCTGCACGAGTGTGAATGCGTCTGACAGCGCTGCCCTTCAAAGTGAGCCTACCTGGGAGGGTGGCCTGGATGCCAGCTCTTGGGGCGAGAGCTCAGGGGGACTTACTCACACTCAGCTCAGCAACCCTACCTGTCGCTTGGCAGGGAACGTGGCCCAGTCCCGGAGTGCCCTTCCTTCTTCCCCCAACCCCACCGTCCTCCCCACCACCTTTACAATGAACTGCCTGGGCACAGAGGGCACAGTTCCGTGTAAGTTGTCAACGCTGCAAACGTCTTCAGTCTCTCTCAAACACATCAGGTTGTCCCTAAAGAAGTCACTGCTGGGACAGAGGAGAGAGCGAGCGCCCCTTTCTGCCTCCTGTGAACTACTCCACAGACTGTGGCCACAGTGACTCTTGGCCACCACAGCTCTTCTTACAAGCAAATGCAAAAGATGACTTCACAGGAAACACAAATGAGGAGGAAATGGTATATGAGGCTAATTTGCACCTGGACACAAAATCTCTAAGGTATTATTCTGAAAATCTGAAGAAAAAAAAAAAAATCAAGAGCTGCTGAACGTGGGTGAAGATTCCAGACTCTGTCAGGGCTCTACTCTCTGACACCAGCGGAAAAGACGAAAGACACAGCTCCTTGCCGTGGAGGCGGGACGTCAGCGCCCAGCGTCATGGAGGGCCGTCCACTGCTCCGATGCAGCCGTGAGCCCCCAGCCGGCCCCGGCCCCCGACACAGACGGAGGACCTGTGGCCCAAGCTGCACAGAGAGGGGGCCACAGTGCTGCTCTGGCCCTCGCTGGGCCTACCCACGCCAGGGCTCCGTGCATTAGCTCCCCACTCCAGCCAGGAGGCCAGGCCCTGAGCCACCTGCCAGGCCCATCTCAGCCCAGCCTACTTCCCCTACCAGAATCTTAATTCCAGTGGCAACGAACAAGGACTTACACAATTTCAAAACTACCTCTCTAAGCCGGCTGAGGGCTCCAAGAACAAGGCCGCATCTTTTGTCCAGCACCTAGAGAACACCAGTGGCAGCAATTACGTGTGGAAGTGGATAGGGAGACCGGTAACAGGGACGCAAAGGGAGAAGGCCGGGGAGCCACCATGCTGAGGCCCCAAGAAGTCTGCGCAGTTCAACTAGGGAGACGGTCTGCAACGCAGGACACAGTAACGAACACTTCAGTGCAAGACAAAAAGGTTCCCTTGCAGAAGCTTCCACTTTTTCTGCCCGTGAGTGAGCTGCACCCTGTGCTCGTGCTTTCTGACAGGACCAACACCAGGTGAGGGGGGCGCCCACACTGCCAGGGGACATCAGCCCTGTAGCAAGAACACGCCTTCATTCTTAAACTCTTACAAACAAAATGGTTTTACCATCACAAGCCTGTAACACTCATCACTGGAATGACTGCTTTTAAAACACAATTTTCAATAAAACAAGGTCTTCCAAGAAAACCGAACAAGATGGAACTGGGTCTGGGGAGCAGGGAACTCCAAGGGCAGGAGAGGCCAGGTCTGGAGCCAGGGGGCTCCACATTAGAGGGGCCCTCAGGGACCCTACTGCCTTGACGTGTTGCTATGTCGCTGTGCCCTTGGTCCTCCTGTGGGGCCCCAGGGGCAAACGAAGTCCCCAGGTGTGCAGGAGGCAGGGGTGGTCTTCAGGAAGTCATTTCCGAAGTCTCAACACACCCTCCTGTCCTCTGTCCCTACAGCAGACTCAAATGATACACGTGACAATCAACGGCACGTCGCTACAACTGTAATAACCCGATGCAGCACACAGCTGACACCCAGAGAAGCCTACCCGGGCAGAGGAATCTCTTGACGTTAAATTCCAAACTGCCCTGTTTCCCTTAGAGGATTGCGACAGAGCGCCAATAAGAGATGCCCAAGAATAAACATGTACTAGAATAAAGTCCTGGGAACAAGAACAGAATAAAAGTATAATTTCAAGGAAATAGACTAACAACGTAAAGTTTCTGACTTGCATTTTAAAATGGGTAATGGTGAGCCAAAACACGGCAGGCAAAAATAATGAATGTTACTCTAAACCTGCTATCTAATACAAAAACTAACTCAAAATAGACCATATATTTATAAAAATATCAACCTATACAAAAATAAAAAACTGCCTTAAAAATTACAGAAAAGTCTTGGAACCCAGGGCTAGGTGGAGAGTGTGCAGACATGATACCAAAAGCACGAGCCACGAAAGAAGAAACTCTGATGAAGGATCAGGACGCGACGGCTGTCCTCCAGGAAAGACCCTACTTGGGAGGGTGAGGACGAGCCACTGACGGAGAGAAGTCGGCCACTGGGTCCACGGCGAAGGGCTCATACCCAGAACTCTGAAAGCTCCCAAAACAGCTGTGAAATGGGCAAGAGGTACGAAAGACATTTCACGAAAAAGGACATACCGATGGCAAGCAAGCACTGAAAAGAAGTTCAGCATCACTAGCCATTAGGCGTGTTCAAATGAAAACCGCGCTGAGGAATCACAGTTAAAATCAAAAGTAGCGGCAATGCCACATGCCAGCAGCGGTGTGAGAAAGCAGACCGCTCATACCTTGCTTCTGGGATCGTAAAATGTTGCAGCCTGGTGGGAATCTGGTTCCGCAGTTACTTACTAAATACCCAAGTAACACAGGACCCTGCAATTACGTTCCTGGATATCTAACCCAGGGAAACGAAAATTTCTGTCGAAAGAAAAACCTGCACGTAAATGTCCAGAGCAACTTTAACGTAACAGCCCCAGACTGGCAAAGCCCCAAACACCCCTCAACCTGGAAGCAGTTCAGTTCTGGGCCACAGACCCCCCAGGAAACCCCTCAGCGGGAAAAGGAAAGGACCCACTGACAGTGCGGTCGGTCCCCCGGGAACGGGGTCGCTCTCACAGGCCCCACCCTCCCACAGAACAGGGGACAGGCTGCGGCTGTGGAGACGGGGGACCGGGCCGGCAGGCGGGGTGGGTGGGGATGAAGGCGGCCTGGGGGCTGTTCGGGGCTGGTGTCGGCAGCAATCCGCACGGGGCTCCCCCTGGGCGAAACGCAGCGCGGGGGAGACCAGGCGAAGAGCCCGGGTGAGGGCGACGTGGGCTTCTCTGCGCTGTCCTGCAGCTTCCTGCGAGTTCCGCGTCATTTAAGGAGGTTTTCTAAAGCCGCAGAACGGGCACGGAGAACTGCAAAAGGTGGAAACCACGGCAGGGCCACACGGGGAGACGCGAGCGTCCGGGGCCGCCGTGGGCACCCAGCAGCAGGCGGGTCGGTGCGCAGCCCCGCGCCCCCCGCAGGCAGCCACGGGGTGCGCGGCGGACGGACAGCCCGACGGCGAGCGCCCCGGGGAGCAGCAGCGACACACGCCGCGCCTGAGGGAACGGGAGTCACAGCAGAGACGGCAGAACAGCACCGAGCGGAAGGTCGCACTAGGAGAGAGATCGGACCGAAACGTCGGACGCGGGATCGTCAACATACAGAACGACAGCAAGGACGTAAGTGCCGAAGAAGAAACCAGAGCTGGAAAACACGGCCCAGGTCCACGTCAAGAGCGCCACGGAAAGGAAAGCCGCACGAAGCACCTCCCGCGAACCGAGGGAAGACAGACAGACAGGGCCCGGGGGCACAGGCCCGCTCGCGCAGCACCGGGGGGCTGCACGCAGGACACCGCACGCGACCTCCTGACGCCGCACGGTGAGACGAGCTTTAGGACGCGCACCAGCAGCGCCAGGTACGAGCAATCCCAAGGGAACTCCTCTAACAGACCTGGGAGTCACCCCCGGCCGGGCTGACAGAGAACTGGGAGGGCAAACGTGACTGTGGACGTTCCGACCAACGCGCCAGGCCCCGGCACAGAACACGCGCTGATGGCAGGAGCCGCCTCCCCCAGCGGGATACGGGCTTCTCGCTACCCGTTCCCTCCGCCCCTGGGCCTGGCATGAAAACAGAGGCTTGGGCAAGTTCTCAGTGTGTCCCTCGTCCCTTCCTTCCGTCACACCAAGAACCTAACCAACGTCACGGCTACTTATTTCCTGAGAGAGTCCGCGCTCTTCTCCCCGGGCGGCAGGAAGCGCCCGGGCCCAAAGCAGGGGCGGAGAGGTCTCCGCGCACGCAACAGGCACCCAGAAGCAGCACGAAGCCCGACGAGGGCTGGGAGGGGCGGACCGCTTGTCGCTCGCGCCTGAACTGTCAGCGGCCTCTCCTCCTCTTCCCAGGCCCAGAGACAACCACCTGCTGGGAACCACTGCCATTTACTGGCCGTTCTCCTTCGCGCACAGAGCCCATCTGTCGTCGCCACGAGCACAGGAAGGGACGGGCACGACAGAAGCGAGAGCAGCCCCGTCCCGGCAGGGATCGCATTACCAGGCCCAGGATGGATTTTGGCATGGTCTTCCGTGCCCTGTGAACCTTGATGTCGGCAGCAGCGGCTGTGGGCTTCTTGTCCTCTGTCTCTTTACTCGCTTCCCCGAGCTTGGCCGGCGCCGTGGCTGGCGTCTGAGAAAAAGCACTGGGAGTCCTCCCTTTGCCAGAACCTCCGGGAAGGGTTTTCGCAGCATGGCCAGGAAGCGAGGAAGCCAAAGTGCTGGTAATCCGCATGGGCTGCTCCTGCAGGGACGGCTGATTCAAGAAGTACCCATTGCTCCCGATGACAGAAGTCTGTGTGAAGTCATCTGCGTCGATGTGGTTCTGCTTCCCCGTTGCACTGTCTCTTTCTGAAACCCCGTTTTCGGCTATTCGAGCAAGCTTGTGGGTACCTTCCTGTGGGCCGACCGCTGCGTTCTCCTGAGGGTGCTGCGCTGCACTCAAGTGACTGCCGGCCTCGCTCTTTCCACAGGACCCGTTGGCCTCGCTGTCGGCGGCCACAGGGGCCTCTCCTCCCTGCTTCTCTGCTGAGCCTCCATCGGCTGCCATAGAGCGCTCTGTGAACAGAGGAGACGGTGTCACTGCCCTGTCAGGACACAGCCCACCCAACAGTTACCATTTCCTGGAGGGGTGTACGTGAAACTGTCCCAGGAAAAATCATCTCATTTCATGTACAAAGTAGATTTAAGTTCAAACAGATTAAATATAAAATGATGTCTTAGGGGTGCCTGGGTGGCTCAGTCGAAAAGCCTGCAGCTCTTAATCTTAGGGTTGTGAGTTCAAGCCCCATGCTGGATGTAGAACTTACCTAAAAATAAACATTAAAAAATCGAAAAAAAAATGATAATAAAATGATGTCTTAGACACTAATTTTGACAAGTAATTGGTTAAAGTTTGGAGAAGGCCAAACCCTGAACAGGGGAATCCGCCCTGAGCTCAGACATGCCAGCTATCTGTCCACCCTGTGTGCGAGGGGCAGCCGGGCTCAGTAGTCCTGCCTTGGGGGACACGGTCTAAAACCAGAAGCACAAGATAAAGACTCCCCATCTGTTGGGTAAATTCCTTTTTAAAAGATAGCAAGATCTCAAAACCCATTACACAGATCTGCCTATCTACCAGGAGCAAACACGTGACCGTAAAATAAAACGGAGCATGGTTTAAAGACAGAAAGCAAGGCCTCAGAAGCAGCTTCACAGGAACAAAGTTAAAGAAAATGGCTAAAAAACAAACAAGAGAAAGGGTCGTATTTCCAGTGCATCGGCCGGAAGGTGCACTACAAACACCCGGACACACGCCCACACTCTAGAAAAGCCTGGTCTCCCAGGACAACCCAACAGACCTTGTCCAGGACGAATTACAAATAAGTGCATTTTGCATCAGAACATGTACGCATATATCCAACCTCACCGACAAAGACAAAAGCAGAAAACTCATGATCACACACCCCTGGATGCCGAAAGAGCTTCACACGACTTCAAGACTCCACGCTTCACTCTACTGACACCCACAGGAGACCCCACGTTATGGTATTAGCCGTCCACTCCTCTGCCACGGAGTGTGAGGTCTGCAAGACTTTCCTCTGTTTGTCCGCTCTGTGCCCCGAGACAGAAACAGGGCCTTGGACACAATATGAGTGCGGCAGACACTGTCTGGTACTTTCGAAATGAACACACACACAGTTATTAATTAAGGATTTTTTCTTTTAAAAACCCTCAGCAAGACAGAATAGGCAGGACCTTACTTGGACAGAGTTAGCAAAGGCCATACACCAAGATCTGCAGGAAGCATATACTTAATTCAGAAATGAGTGAAATTCAGGGCACCTGGGTAGCTCAGTGGGTTTAGGGTCCAACTCTTGGTTTTGGCTCAGGTCATGATCTCAGGGTCACGAGATCAAGCCCAGAGTCTGGCTCTGCGCTCAGCGTGGAGTCTGCTTAAGTTTCTCTCTCCCCCTCTTCCTCCGCCCCTCCCCCTGCTCACACGCACATGCATGCTCGCTCGCTCTCCCTCTCTCTCTCAAATAAATATACAAATAAAATCTTAGAAAGAAAGAAAGAAGTGAATTCCACGTGAGATCAGAAATGCCACAAGGATCTCACACAAAAACAGATGTACCGGCAGGCACAAGAGGGAGCGTGGAAATGAGAGGCACTGGAGACAAAGGAAGAACTCCAGCCTCTGCACCCAACACCATTATTTACTTTAAAAATGCAGTCCATTAGCAATTAAAACATAAGAGTGCAGTGAGACTGCTGACTTCAAACTCAAGCTACAAAACTCAAGGGCATCTTCCTGCACTGGTATTAACTAGAAAATAAGAGAGGGGAAAAATACTATTTGCAAAAGCAGGAAAAACTATAAAGAATACAAAATTTTAGACCAGACTACTCAAGGCTCTGTCAAGAAAAAGATTTTAAATGAAAATATGGCCCTAAATGGGATGACAAAGTATGAAACATCAAGCTGCCTCTGAGTCTGTAAGTTCAGTGACAGCCAATCACTGTCCATCCGTGTGTGACGAACTCCACTACTCGGTTCTAAAACGTAAAGCGAAAAACAGATTTTCCCAAACGGCAAAGTAAATCATGGAAAAGAATAGTAAAGGCGCAGGGAAAGAGTCTCCCTGCATCAGAGGAGGATGCCACAGGCCTCCCCACAGCACCACCACAAGGGGGGCTGGGGTGCCCACTAGGCACAGAAGGGTCTAGGACAGCAGCCCGAGGGGGCAGGGCACGGACTGCCGGCCAGAAGGCAGATTTCTGCGGCCGTGCCTGGACCTGCTGGTTCCGAACCTCCGAAGCTGGGTTCCACACATCTGGGCCTCACCGAGACCCCTGGAGGCTCATCCACACATCTGAGTCCGGAAATTCTCGACCAAGGTGGTTAACGAGGGAAAATGTAGAACACAGATCTACGGTCTAGAAACGGGGAGATTTTGCTACACATTCAAAGCATAAGTTTTAACAGAAACAAGGAAAGATAAATATGATTAGATGGTGTGATGTAACAAGATACAGGGACCTCCTCTCTGCCCGCAGCTCCTGACAGCCCGAGGGGACTGCAGACAGGGCTGGTCACACTCCAAAGCTCGGCACTGGCGGCCCGACCCCCACCCTCCAGAGAGCGGAGAGGGGCTGCGGACCCAGTTAACAATCTGCCATGCCGCCACAGAAGTCCCCGAGCTACGGGGTTCAGAGAGCTCCCAGGTGGGCAACACACCCACGTGGGGAGGGCGGCGCACCCCCAGAGGGCACAGAAGCTCCGCGACCGTCCCGCTGACACCCGGCCCTGTGCCTCCCTCCCACGGGGCCGCTCCCGACTCGGGCCCTCCGTAACAGACCAGCGACAGCGCGTCCGCGGTTCCCTGAGTTCCGTGAACCCGAGGAGGGGGCTGTGGGAGGCGCCAGTTCACAGCCAGGCCCTCGTGTAGCAAGTCGCGTGCGCCCGGGGACCCTCGACTTGGGACTGGGGCCTGGTGGGACCGAGCCCCTAGCCTGTGGGTTCAAAGCGGAGCCGGCCTGCAGGCTGCCCGGCAGGCCTCGCGGAGAGCGGGAGACCCGCCCGGCGTGGGGAAGCCCGCTGCGCAGGGTCAGCGTGTCGTGAGAGGCTGGCTAGAGGAGGGAACGGCACGCTTCCTCTCAGAGGCCTGAACTGTGGCCATCTACTACTAACACCCAATCTTCTGAAGGCTCTGGCCAGAGCCATCAAACAAGCAAGAAAACGTGAGGAAGGGCATTCAGGTCAGAAAGCAGCAGCAAAATTTACTTGTAACTGACGTGACCCACTGTACAAAATCCAAAATAATCTACAAACTGCAGGAACCAATGACTGACTTTTGAAAGACTGATTATAGAAATGAATCTATAGGGAACCTGGGTGGCTCAGTCGGTTACGCGTCTGCTTTCAGGTCAGGTCATGATCCCAGGGTCCTGGGATCGAGCCGTGCATCGGTCTCCCTGCTCAGCGGGGAGTCTGCTTCTCCCTCTGCCCCTCCCACTCTCTCTCCTTCTCTGTGTCAAATTAAAAAAAAAAAAATCTTTAATAGAAAAAAAAAGAAATGAATCTATAAAACTAACTCAAAATGGAGAACAAAGGTAAATGCAAAATGTAAAACTATGGAACTTGGAGAGGGAAAAAAAAAAAGAAATGAAGAAATCTTTAGATCTAGAGCTAGGCGAGGCACATTGTTCTTGACAGCAAAGCACAATCCCAAAAAGGAAAGTGACAAATCAGACTTTGTCAAGATTAAAAATTTCTCAAAAGTTAAACAGCAAATCTGGCCAGCACAGCGATGCCACCTGATGCCCACTGACGGGGGTGATTAAACCCGTGGACGAGGACAGGAGGTCCGCCGTACACAGTTGCTGTGAGGCCGAATGGTGCCGGGACGCCACAGCGCAGTTCGGCAGTTTCTTAAGTCTAAGCATACAGGGCGCCTGCGGGGGGCCTAGTCCGCAAAGTGTCCGCCTTCGGCTCGGGTCATGATCTTGGGGTCCTGGGATCGAGTCCCATGCCAGGCTCCCTGCTCAGTGGGGAGCCTGCTGCTCCCCCTGCCTGGGCTCGCTCGCGCACTCTCGCAGATAAATAAATCTTAAAAATATTTAGAAACTTCTGTGCTTCAAAGCACGCTGTCAAACAACTGAAAAGCCAAGCCATGGAAAGGGAGAAAGCGCTTGCAAATCACGTATCTGATGAGGAACGTGTGTCTGGAATACATAAAGAACTCTGACGATTCAACAATAAAAATCAATAACCAATTTAAAAAACAGGCAAAGGATCTAAACTGACCCGTTTCCAAAAATATACAAAGGGCTAATAAGCACATGAAAAGATGCGCAACGTCACTAATCATCTGGAAAACGCACATCAGAACCACAATGGGACAGCACTTCGCACCCACCGGGAGGGCCATCATGGAAAGGACAGGCAGTCACAGAGTGCTGGCAGGCAGTGCCGGTGCGAGTGCAAAAGGTGCAGTCCCACAGGTCCTCAAAGGGAGGGGTCAAGGCCGTGGCTCGGGGCAGTGTGTCAGAGCAGAAAGTTTATCTATCCACATTATTTATTTATTTATCCACAGCATCTATGAGAAAAGGCCCAGGGGCAGGGGGGTTGGGGAGATGGGGAGGGAAGAAAAGCTAGGGACCATGGATGTCCACAGATGAGAACACCTCAAGGAGTGGAGGGAAGCACAGCACCAGGAAGAAACCCCGAGGCAGGTCTTCTCCCTCTTTTTTTTTAAAGATGTATTTATTTATTTATTTGACAGAGAGAGAGCAAGCGATGGAACACAAGCAGGGCGAGTGGGAGAGGGAGAAGCAGGCTGCGCACCGAGTAGGGAGCCCGATGTGGGGCTCGATCTCAGGATCCCGGGATCATGACCTGAGCCGAAGACAGAGGCTTAACCCCCTGAGCCCCCCGGATGCCCCTGGAGGCAGAGGAAGGTGTGGGTGGGTCTGTGTGGAGGGCAGCTCTGGGAAGTGGCACGCCCCAGGGCTGGCCAGGGGGCGTAGCACAGGGGAGCTGGCAGGCTGGATGAGGTACCCAGAGGCCCTGCAATCCACCCAGAAAGTGCCTGGCTGGGTCAGACCTGAGCTCAGGATTCTGAACAGGGAGGGAGTGGGGTTTAGAAACGGTCTCCGGAAGCACAGCAGGCACTGCGTCTCTGGACCCGCCCTGCTCCCAGGAGTCCCCAGAACTCTACTGGGACCGAAAGTATTTCCGTAACAAGCCTGTTCGTGCACCAAGTCACGCACTTCCAGGGACAGTCCTGCCCTATGGCCTGGGCTGCTGGAGTGCCCGTGCTCTGCTTTTACCCACAGTGGCCCCCGGACGTGTACGTGGTAGTCACGCAAGAAGGTGACTATGTAGACGTGAAAAGGTATGCCGGCAGCTCCTGTACTGCCCGGATGCAGACAGGGGCCACAGCAATGCATGCTGGGCAGCCACACTACAGCTCAGGAAAGGCACAGAAGAGCAGCTACTGGCATGGGCTGCAGGGCGGGCCCCGTCCTACCACTAGGCCACGAGGGGCTGCATCCAGGGACTCAGAGGCTGACATCCGCCAAGACCCACAGGTCCGTGCCGGGACACTGCAGGCCGACCTGCAGGGCCTGGGGAGACGGGCCCCAGCTCTGTGCCCGTCAGATCGCAGCCCTGATCTCTCCTGCTGATGCGCACAGTGGTCTTGGTGGCCACGGCCAGCACCACCTGCACGCCATCATCTCTGTGTCCTCAGAGGAAGGGTCCAGCTGCCAGTCTGACAGTCTGGGTGACCTCATCCTGGCAGTGCACCCATCTCCGCTCCCCCTCCTTGGAAGAAGAGAGACAGAATCACACATCACTGGGCGGGCATGCAGCCAGGATACCCACAGTGCTTGGAGCAGCGCCCAAGGTCAGAAAGGAGGACAGTCCCGTGACCTCGGCAGGCTCCTCCTGCCCTATCCTTACAGGGAGCTGGCCAGATGATGGGATGGAACGCTGCTCATCTGCTCGGCTCCTGCGGCCACGTGGCAGCCCAGGGCTGCTCGCCCATCTCCCCAGACAGACACGGCCAAGTGAAGCCCAGTGTCGGCACCACTCCTGAGCCATCGGCCTCACGGTGCCCAGGCCAAATGCAGCTCTCCAAAATGAACTACTCAGCAGCCCCCACGTGGCTCATGTGTGACACAGTGGGACTCACGTGTCACAGTGTGTTCCACAGCCCTAACTGACAGAACGGAGTGCCTCCCACCGCAGCCCCTCACAGGTCTGGCCCTCTGCAACCCCCCTGCACCTCCCCGCAAATCTGCTGCTTTGCTAGCCTCTGCTTTTACCTTGTCCAAAATGTCATACAAATGGAGTCACCAAGCACATGGCCTGTGGGTCCGCCCCCCTTCACTTAGCGAAACGCACTCAGTGTCATCTGTGTTGCTGTGCGATGCGGCCGCTCCCTCTTCGGGCCTGCTGCACCCCACCCACCGGGTGCGCACCGGCTGGAAGCCCGAGACGGGCACCTGAGTGGCTCAGCTCGGAGTGATGGGAATGAAGCTGCCATAGACATCCACACGGCCCTTCTCGCTTCGAGTTTTCCGGGTGCACTTATGACAAGGGCCTACCAGGTGTCTGTTGTTCACTTTTGGGGAACGGTCCCCTTCTCTAGCAGATCTCATGTGTGTGCCTTTGTGTCCATCTGGGAATGGGAGGTGGGAAGCCATACGGCAACCTGGCTGGAAGCAAGGATGTCAGGAGCCGGGGGCGGGCGAGGGGATGCCAGAGCGACAGGTCCTCTGGCCGCTCCTGCAGCAGCAGCCGCACCCTTACCTTCCCTCAGCAGCTCTGTTTTCATGCAGCAATCCTGCTTCGTCTCCCCCTTCGCCGGAACTGCCTGCTGAAGAAGAAACAGCCATCAGCCTGGGTTCACCTGCAGGCAGACTACGCAATCCTCCGCCAGGATTTCTTGAGACGGACTTCATGTCTGGATCCAGGTAAAGACTCACTATCAGACGACCAGAGGGCTAGTGGGTGTTCAAGCCGGCAGATTAAGTCACCTCCAGGAGGAGGAATGACACTCTGAAACCAGCCCGAGGAAACTTCTACCTAACTGTACTTTTGGAGATAGTTGTTTAAGAATAGGAACACGTTCATGCGTTACTTACATACTAGAAATCTCAAATGTTTTGGTTGTTACAGGAATGCTACAAATTATATCAAAGTGCATTCTGCTGCTGACAAGAATTCATCGAATTATTTCAAATGTCTACCAACCTACAAAAAAAATTGCAGAAATGGATAAACCAAGAAAATTCAGTAAATACGTGAATCATTAAGTATTTGTCCTACTACATGGAGGCATAAATTACGAAAGGTCTTGGAATTGTTTTTTAAAAGTTCTTGCCTTTGGGAGGCTTAGGATCTGGCTGGAGAAGTGACTGTAAACACAAAACATTCCTGAATGGGTCCCTCCAGGTGCGGCAGCAGTCATCACCGTGAGACGGTGGAGAAGGAGAAGGGGGAGGATGCAGACCCTCCAGGCTCCCCACTTAAGAGTTTCAGACTCTAAGGGCACAACTCCCATAACACCTACCATCTGGAATGCATTATCCAAAAGATACCACAACACATTCTCAGAACATTCCTACGGAACCTTGAGCTCCCTGCTGATTTCACTGAATGCCAAGTGTAGGGCCCAAGAGCAGGGGCACTGCCCTCCCCTGTCACTGTGGACCACCAAACCACCTCAAGGTCGCACAGCAGCCTCCAGTCCCATGAAGCCCCTCCTATCTCCGTGCTTCCAGAAGGCTCCCACCCGCAGTTCCTGAACAGAGCTGACTTCATCTCCCGGGGTACACAGGACAAGACAGGGAACGAGCATGGCCCAGCTCCTCCCGCGGCCCTCCCACCTTTCCCTAGAGCGTCACATGTGGCCCCACTGGTGGCTTCCAAAGTGAACCCCCTTTCAAAGGCAGACCCCCTCCTGTAATCCCTCTCTTCGCCACTCCTGCCACAGGAAGCCAGAAGTCACAGCGTCAGCAGCAAAGAAAAGTCCAGGGGCTCAGAGACTTCCTCCCAGGGATCAGACTTGGAGGCAGGACTCCCCAAGCCCCAGGGTCTTCCCAGGTCACTAAGGAGAAACAAGTGTTCATTGTTGGCAGCAAAGCCACAGGGCGCAGCCTCTGCTCCACCTTCCACACTCTGACCCCAACCGCCAGCCCCTGGACCCGGCAGCCTCTCAACGGGCCAATCACCTCATCAGACAGACTCTCCTGGGCCCTGCCTTGTTGCCCGCTTGGTGCCCCCCTCCCCAAGACATGCCACCCAGCCTGTCTGCCCGCCCCGCCAACATGCAAACTCTGGGTCCCACGAGAGAGGCCTGTCCTGTTCTCGGACACAGCCCCAAATATGTCGGCGACGTGCGGCACGCAGAAGGAACCAATGAGCACGTGGGGCCTAAGAGGCCCCAGTAAGAAAGGCCACCGGGTCCACTTCCATGTCTGCTTCCGGCACAGCTGTAATGCCTGGGAGGATCTCGGCGACAGCCGAGACACACAGCCAGTATCCGCTGCATGGGCAGAGGACGGTGAGCGAGGGCAGAGCAGGGTACGGCCAGCGTGCACATCCAGAAGTCCAAAGTGAGCTCAGCCCACAACCCGACCCGAAAGAACAAAACCCTCCCAACTTCAGGTGCTCTCTGTGCACAGAGCCTACGTGTACTAGCAAGAAGGAACACGGTCTTCATCACCATTTCAAAGGGTTAACAACCTATAAAACCGACACCAGACCAAGAGAGGGTTGAAGGTGGAACACACAGCCCAAACCAGTAACAAAATCCTGTACTGGCAACAGCAGAACCAAACAGAACTTCTGCACAGACTTCAAGTCCTGCCACTCTGCAGCTCGGGGTTGGGGCTGAGGAAACGCTGCCGGCACAAGGTGGGTGGCCTGAGTCCAACCGGGTACTGGCTTTAGCTCTCGGAACACGGTAGGGGGGAGGGAGCTGACAGCAGCATATGCAGCGGAAGCTTCGGGCTGGCAAGGGCCCGGAAGCAAGGACACCCAGCAGCAAGCAGCACCCCGTGCACAGAATGTGGGTTCCCTCCACCATTTCCCACCAGGAGAACTGAGGCTCCTGGAAGGCAGGACCAGTGCCAGCGGGGGGCGGGGGGGGAGGGAAGCTCAAGACTCTGAGGCTCCTGCAGCAGCAGGGGCTGCACCGCACAGGTGTCCGCGTCCCGTCTCCCGCCCCGAAAGCTCCCCACCCGAGGAGGAGGAGCTTCCCGTCCAGCTCCAGCTCTAGGTGGCCACGCCTGGGCTGGCGCGCACACAGCCCGGGGGCCGGGCGGATGCCGAGCCAGGGTCACCCAGGAAGTGCTACTGAGACGGCTCCAGAGCTGCCCTGCACGAGTCCCCGTCTTCGTCAGCCGCCAGCATGTACAAGCAGGAGAGTCTGGGGCCTCTGGTGGCTCAGCTGGCTGAGCGTCCAGCTCTTGGTTTTCGTTCAGGTCACGATCTCAGGTTCTAGAAACTGAGCCCCTGGGTCAGGAGACCGAGCTGGGCTGGCTCTGCTTCCCCTACCCTGCTCATGCATTCTCTCTCTCTGACATAAATAAATCTTTAAAAAAAAAACATTAAAAGTAGGAGAGTTTACAAAGAATCCGGGTTGACAGAGTACGGAGAGCTGAGAAGCTACGGCAACACTGGCAGAGCCCAGGGATGGGCTCTTGGGACGCCCCACAGATCCGAGTCCTCGATCCCCCTGCATGTGGACCCAGAAAAACCCTGTCCTGCCCTGCCCTGCCTCACCTGCCCCCATTACTTGCCTGCCCTCGAAGCTTATCAGTAGCACGTGACTGGACCCCATCCCTCCCAGGGCCTGGTCTTGGCCATGCCTCTCAGCAAGGTGGGCAGGGGGCCACGGCATCTGACCCCAGGGCCCCACTGACCTCCCACAGCAATCCGGGGCAAGGCCCAGAGTGCTCAGGCCTTGCCCCGTCTCCTAGCCCAACACAGCTGCATCCCAACCACCTCCGGCCCGTACCCACTCTCAAACAGTTCTCTGGGGTCCCAAGACCCTTCCAGGGGCCCAAGAGGTCAAAGCTCTATTTACTACTAGGACCCTACTTGCCTCTTTCACTGTACTTCCTGGGGCACCTTAGCAGGAGTCAAGATGATGGCACCAAATTAAACGTCTAAGTGATCCTTCAATGCTGGGCACTCAGGTAAAGCCACCTTCACCTGAGAATGCCCCCGGTGAAGCAGTGAGATTAGCGCCCTCCCCAGCGGCCGCCTCCTGAAAGCCGCAGAAGAAAGGTAAGCAAGCAGCAACCCAGGGCTGCCGGCCGCTCAGGAAAGGCCCGGCACAGGGGCTGGGCTGTGTCACTCACTGGGAATCTGCATTTGGAAGAACTGGCCAGAGCTATGGCTACGCAGACTGGGCATCTGCCAAACACTTCCTCAAAATAAACACAGTGAGCCTGTGACCTCAAAGAAAACCAATGGTATGTCGCCAGGAAATGAGAATTTTGGTGAACGTGTGTCTGCCTCCATGAGCTTGACAGCCGCCCAACACCTACAGACTTGTGATGACACGGGCAATGTTATTAGGAGGTCCGATGCCTGATATCAGACAATGAAACGTGTCAACGTCTGGAAGTTCTCCACAACTCAGCGAGCCGGTGTTTCCCCCATGAGCAGCACCTGATCTTTAGACACACACGGGGGAGAGGCGTTAAGATGCAGGCAGGCCACGGGCTGAACCCTCACTGGGAAGGGAGGCCATCGGCGCTGCTTTGTCCTGTCAGGTCCTAGCACAGCAAACCACAGCATCCGGAATTATCTAAAAGGCTCAAAACACACGTCCACGTGAGGCCAGACCTTCTTCATATACTGCAACCAAACAACGCACCCCTGCGGTCAGAGCCAGACATGAAGCGGACCAGCCTGTAAAGCAGCGCCACTCTTCTGAGGTGGCTGTTTAAGAAAATAGTTACAGGGGCGCCTGGGTGGCTCAGTGGGTTAAGCCGCTGCCTTCGGCTCAGGTCATGATCCCGGGGTCCTGGGATCGAGCCCCACATCGGGCTCTCTGCTCAGCAGGGAGCCTGCTTCCCCCCTCTTTCTCTGCCTGCCTCTCTGCCTGCTTGTCATCTCTGTCAAATAAATAAATAAAATCTTTAAAAAAAAAAGAAAATAGTTACACTTCACCGAAATTATCTACCTTAACATGTAAACAACATGTTACATGCTTACTTTTGTTATTTCTAAGTATTTCGTTTTAAGCTTCAGTTCTAATTTCTTTTTTGGTAAACACCAGTAGATAGAACCCACACAAACAAGAGCCTTCTGGGGTCCTAAACAGCTTTCAGGAGTTTCACTTGGCCTTGAAGCCAATGCCCCACACCAAGGACACCGAGGTTCCCGTGCCAGAGGCCTGCTTAAAGAACCCACCTCCAGGGGCGCCTGGGTGGCTCAGTGGGTTGAGCCTCTGCCTTCGGCTCAGGTCATGGTCGCAGGGTCCTGGGATCGAGCCCCGCATGGGGCTCTCTGCTCGGCAGGGAGCCTGCTTCCTCCTCTCTCTCTCTGCCTGCCTCTCTGCCTACTTGTGATCTCTGTCAAATAAATAAATAAATAAAATAAATCTTAAATTAAAAAAAAAAAAAAAACCCGCCTCCAGACCCCCAGGTGCTCACTGTCCCAAGATGCATCCAGGGCCAGCACAGCAGAGCAGGCCTCCCCAGAACATTCACGAATGCACCAATAGACCACCTGTCTCCTGTCCCCACTGTCAGCCACACGTCCCTGCCATGAAATTAAGTTTCGTGACTTCTTCTTCCAAAACACTCTGTTTAAAGATCACTACGTTAACACACTCTCAAATGCCAGAATTATCCACTCGTCTGTTCTGGATCTCTTTGACTGCACTCGGGAATCTTCTGAGAATCACTAACCCACATGCCAGGCCGTGGACAAGAAGAACAGCCTAGGACAAAACATCCACATCTCTGCCTTATCTGCACCTCCTATTTTTAAAACCCAAGCATCCTCCCTGCTCATCACTCTAAGTGACCACTGATGATGGCACAGGACAGGGGAGGAAGGAAAGGGGAGCATGGAGGAAGACAATGCCTTCAGGGGTGGGCTCCCGCCCAGCACCCTCTTCCATTCCCCATCTTTGCCTCACCAAGGCTGCTCGGGGACCTGCCGCGAAGCCGGAGCGGGAGTCTGGGCCTCACAACTGCTAGTGCTAACAGTCCCTCCACTTGCCTGGACAGGCTCGCATCGTAACAAATTCCCAGTCAGAAGAGTGCTATGATGGCCACAGGCCGAACCGCCACTGCGGGCAGGGGAGGCGCCGTACCAAGTCTGTCCAGCATATGATCAGAATGGCTCGTAACAACAGCAAAAGAGCAAGTCTTCCTGGAAAGGCAGAACGGAATAACGGAGCCCACCCGCCATGCCCCTGTTGTGCTGGAGTTAGATGTGACCTTCTAGAAAATGATATTTTGCTCTTTTGAATGTAAACCTAGTGCACTAAAGAACTGACGTGGTTGGAGAAAAAAGACTGAAGATTTTTCCTTAAATGTGAGTTGGTAGATTATGATTCACACAAAAACCTAGGGGAAACGTGTCCTGGGGGTGAAGCAGAGCCTGACCCTGCCGGGCTCACTCGGCCAAGTGCACGTCCAGCAACCAAGGAGGCCGGCACTTCAGACAGCCCGAGCTGCGGACAACCAGGTACACCGGAAGTTCAGGTGTGTGACAAACCATGTTTTTAGTGTAAGCGTGTTTACCTGAACTTCAAATGCACCTGCACACCCTGTGTGTTTTCCTTGCTGAACTGAGCAACCCTGCACTGCATCCTTAAGAGTCAACAAAAGACAGGAGTCGAGGTTTCTATAATTCTGAAGTGGCAATGTTGACTTTTTTATTCTTTTCATTTTTTTTTGAGAGAGAGAGAGAGCGAGCGAGCATGAGCGGTAGGGGTGGGGGAAGAGGAAAAGAGAAAGAGAATCTTAAAAGCAGGCTCCTCGCTCAGCACAGAGCCCAGTGCAGGGCTCAACCTCATGACCCTGAGATCATGACCTGAGCCAAAATCAAGAGTCAGACACTTAACCGACTGAACCACCCAGGGACCCCCTTTTTTAAAAAATTTTTATTTATTTATTTTGCTGACATTTTTGAAAAGGCAGTGTTCTCCGCCCTTTGAAATCCTATTCCTAAGAGGATTATTATTATTATTAGGATTAATTACTAATTGATTAATAATAGGATTATTAGTATTAATGAAACAATTTCTTCAACCAGCACAGAGCACAGAGGAAAATAAAATACAGAGAAAAAACCCCGAGACATTACGAAGTCTTCTTCCAGGGCCTTTAGATACCCCCACCCGTCTACCCCACTCTGACAAGTCCATCAAATGCCCGCGGGAGCAAGGCCCCTCCAGGCCTCGACCTGGACCCTGCCCACCTCAAGGGTACAGGACGGGCCCAGGGTGATGTGCACAGCTGTGACCAAGGCCACCAACACACATCCATCTACCTCACAGCCAGAACGAGAGCCCCCTACGCGATAGAACGCGGGCAGCAGCTACGGCACAGTCAGGCGACGGGCCAAGTCGAACTACACGACCCTGCACAGAGCACTTCCCAGGAAAAACACTTTCATTGTTTTTTTTTGGGGGGGGGGGTTGGTTTGTTTTTATAAATATTTTTAATTTATTTATTTGACAGACGGAGATCACAAGTAGGCAGAGGCAGGCAGAGAGGGGGAAGCAGGCTCCCCGCTGAGCAGGGAGCCCGACGCAGGGCTCGATCCCAGGACCCCGGGACCATGACCCGAGCTGAAGGCAGAGGCTTTAACCCACTGAGCCACCCAGGAGCCCCATGTGTTTTGTTTTTTAAGTCAACAAGAACACGAGGCTTGGGGGAAGGGGAAATGCTAAGATGTAAAGACCATGAAAGCAGCATCTGCTCTTTACGTGAGCACTAATGTGGCTGTGTCGATTCTGGTCGCGTCACAGACTTTTTAGCAACACAGGACAGGAGACGGCCCTGGCATCTTTACGGCACATGGGGATATGTGTGGACATAATCTAGGTTTCAGTCAGGCTTTCTTGAGGATTAAAACAAAACCACCTTTTCTAAGTTTGTACAGCATCATCACTGTATGTGTATGTCCCTCCCTTCAAATGTAATCACAGGGGTGCCTCGGGGGCTCCGTCGGTGAAGCATGTGCCTTCAGCTCAGGTCATTCTCTCAGGGTCCTGGGATCCAGCCCCGCCTCAGGCTCCATGCTCGGCGGGGAGTCTGCTTCTCCTCCTCCCTCTGGCCCTCCCCCTGCCCATTCCCCTTCCCCCGCTGGTGCTCTCTCAAATAAATTAAAATTTTTAAATAACTGTTTTAATGTAATCATAAAATAAACCTGTACCAATCATCTACAACTTCAATAACCATCTGTAGGTAAAATAAAGGCAGCCGCTCTGCGACACGTGAAATTGAACGCATTTTCTTCTCAGGACAGACAAGGACCTGTGCTCTGCCACTCAGAAAGGCACTGCTCTTCGTCCACAAGTGTTTCTCCTTTGTCAGTGGACATGAAATGACCACATCAAATGCAATTCATCATAACCCAGCGAAGTTCAATTTTACTGTATTTGATTTCAGATACCTTTTTAAAAAATAGGTTCTGCTACTCAAACAGTATAAATTACGAACGGTAAGATTTTGTGTAGAACCTGCGTTACTAGACACATGATGTGTGTCTGACTCCAGCACCCCCACCCCTCTCCCACCCGTGAGCCTCCTCACTGGCACCTGCGCGGCCCCCGCGCCCGCCCACACAGGTGAAGAGCCTCGGGCACAGTGAGGAGCGTCCCCAAGGCCACGCAGCACACCCCGCACAAGAGGCTCCAAACCCACTTTCCTGAGGCTCAGCCTCCCAGGTACCTGACCCATCAGTTTCTACCACACCGCTGATTTTTTTTCCTGTTTATATAAATAAATAAACAATGACTGTTGGGGAAAGATAATCACAGAAACTCTGACATTACTCCTTAGAAGATTCCTAAAATTCAAAGACAAATAAGGGCTGGATAAATTTTTGGATAATCCATATTAAAATTATTCAAAGACAAGCCCATAAGACTAAATAATGTTATTAGCTTAAACTGAAGACATGGCAGAGACACCCAGGCCACACTGCATCGGCTCGACACGGGGACGGGCCCGAGGCCGATGTGAAGGAAAGCCTCCACCACTCCACGGCAGCCCGTGGGCCCCGGAGTTCTGGACAAGGGCCAAGGCCCCAGCACCAGCCCAGGCGCAGCTCACCTCATCCACGGCCAGTTACCTCTGGACAGGTCAGACGAACAGTGTGCACGATCACAGGGACAAGCCAGGGGCCACAACGATAATTCTGCAAACCCCTCCTAAGCGGCCCCGATTTCCCTACCACGCCTCGGCACAGCCAGCGGGAGGCAGGGGCCAAGCCTGGACCGCGGAAGCGCGGCAGGCGCCCTCCCAGCCGATCAGGCCCACAGTCAGGCGGAACCCCAAGACGGGCAGAGCGGGCTGAAAGGAGAGCTTCGGAGAGAGAGGAGGTCCTCCGTCTCAGGGCTCTGCGGCTCACTTTTCCAGAAAGCTCTGTTCTCCAGGAGACCTGAATTCCTAAAGCCCAACTGTTGATTGGGCTTTCTTCACAAAGATGCAAGTGTGCAAACTACGTTGGAGATGAGTGTCTTCTCACAAATTCACTTTAACTCGCCCAATGCAACACAAACAATCTGAAGGAAAGTCTCTGTTCCCAACAATGAGGATCTCGCCACAAAAGTACCCTTATTTATGAGAGTAAAGGTGAAACCCTTAAAGTCAACAGAAATTTAAGACTGTTTCCAAATGCTCTAACCCTTAAAGCGGTGCTGGGGGTCCACGGGACAGTCCCACAGGTGATGACGACAGACCAGCCCCAAGGCAGGCGCACACGGGCCAGGCCAGCGAAAGGAGCCGATGTGCACACACACTTCACGACAGTCGGTTCCCTAACACAGAAGTCTCCCATACAAATACAAACACCAGAGAAACATAGAGGAGAAAATCCGGTGCATTAAAATTCCATGAATACTGGAAAAAAACAAAACAAAACAAAACAAAAAAACACATACAAACGCCAAGGTCAAGACACCCTGGTACACAGGCCCCAAACCGTACTGGGTGCATGTGCAGCCGGCGCTGTGTTCTCATCTCGGGATCAGAAGGGGCTGGCCCGGCCCTGGCGGCAGGAGCACTTTCGAGGCCCCCCCACCACCGCGCAGCCTTCTCACAGATCAGCTCCCGCCCTCCTGAAGGCTCCCGCCGCTCTGCCTCCATGCGTGTGTCATTCAGAACTCCTACTTCAAGCACCAATGTTGAGAAGGTTAACTCCTTTTTTTTTTATTTTGAAGATTTTATTTATTTACTCATGGGGGGGGGGGGCAGAGGCAGAAGGAGAAACAGGCTCCCCGCCAAGCAGGGAGCCTGATTCAGGGCTCGATCCCAGAACCCTGAGATCATGACCTGAGCTGAAGGGAGACGCTTAACCATCTGAGGCCCCCAAGTGCCCCGAGAAGGTTAACTCTTTAACGGCTACACACACACACACACATACACACACACATGCACACACCCCTTATGTTCGAAAGGAGTCAAAGCCACTTCAGAAAGAATCTGAGACGCTGACCAGCATGCTGCCCGCGATAGAGTCAGGCACAAGAGTGGCCTGTGCTATGCCGGGGCGGGGGGGGGGGGTGTAAAAGCCATGTCCTCCCGTGCAACTGCCACCTCCTCCATGCAGCCTCAAAGCACCCAACCCTGGTATTTGGCTGGAGGGGTGGGGGGGCGCCAGCCTTCATATATTATCTGCCAGAGCTGTGAAGATAACCAACAATGGCAAAACACTAAGAAAACGGAAGGAAAAAACCTCTCTGAACACTTTATCTTCACTTGAAGGACGTGCTTGCGGGACTCATCTCTGCAGTTCCACAGGGGACTTGCTTTTCCGTTCCACAACTAGGAGACTGTGCGCAGAGAGGCCTTTCTCCCCCAACAAAGAGCACACCACTCCCGGGCCCTGAGACGCCAGCACTGGAGGCCGTCGGAAGCCTCCCCCAGGCAGCGCAGACCCCAGGCCTTCTCTCCCTGCGGCTGGAGACGGCGTTCTGGCCCAGCCGGAGAATGCCAACTCCAACCTGCCATCTGCTCCGCTCTGCTTCAGGTCTCCGGCCGAGATCTGGACCAGAGACGGCATCTTCTTGAGAACCGCGTGAGCACCAATACGCTTCCGCCACCAGACAGGTTCCCAAAGACGGGATGATTCTTCTGCTCAGGAAACTTGTGAGATGTGCAGCACTATCTGCCCACCCCCTAATTTTCAACTGGTTTCCACATACCAATTTCACTAGCTAATTATCAAAAGGGTGGGAAGAAAAAGAATGAATCCTTTCAATATCTGATAGATTTCCTTCTTCTTTTGTCTTTTTGTTTCTTCCCTTTGGCAGCAAAAGGAGTTAGTTCCTAAATTTGGAAAATACAATTACTATCCAAAGTAGCCCCAGAAATTACATTTAAGGGACTATGAAATATCGGAACAG